>NW_026020242.1:1015396-1049816 GCF_900185275.1 Solanum verrucosum
AATCTCCTCGCTATACGTCCTGGGTCTCGAGCCGTCCAGTCCATAATTGTGAAGGTTGAACAGTTAGTGAATGTCAGAACAGTTTGCAGCTCCCGTGAGGACTCGCGCTCCTCTGTAATTAGTCCGGGCCATCTTCTGTTTGTCATTTTATCATCTTGCATCCAGAATAAATTTGCCATTGGGTCCCCACCTATTTAGCTCACCGGCTACTGGAGTGGGGTCATCATCTGTGGTGCAGGTATGGACTCCGAGCTAGTGGCCTCATCAGACGAGGCTGCTTGGTCATTCTCACCGGACCCTGTGGCTGATTAGCATGGACCCTGCAGCATGGGCAGACACGGATCATGAAGAATGGGCAGACTCGGATCCCGAAGCATGGGCAGACTCAGATCCGGACATAGACCACTTTGAATTGGAAGCAACTCAAGTTGGTGATCTGATCAGTGTGTTCTCCTCATCAGACTGGGAGACAGTGACTACGTCGGGAAGCACCTTCCGGGAGGTGCCTCTGTGACTCGAGGTATAGTGGGAGAAGTCCTAGTGTTTAGAGGAACATATGTTGGATCTGTGTCTGTGTCCGTGTCCTCATCGATTAACTTGAAGCTAGGGGCAACAGATTTTAACTTGCTTTGTTTTGAGTAGGTGACTAACTTCTTGGGTGCCATCATACCTGCGGAAGCGATATTAGGGCCCAAGAGTAACCATAAATATACTAAGAAAAAGTTGAGAACTATAAACGAACAGTAACAAAGTCCCAAAATAAATTCAGAAAGAGGCTACAGTGGTCATCCAAGGTGGGGATCTACGGTCCGTAGAATGATCTACGGTCTGTGGATCCCTTTCGTGAGTCAGGGGGCCAACAATATAGGTCGCAGATGGAGACCACGGATGTGCAAAACGGACAGTAGTCCACATCCGTGGTTTCACACTTGGTGAATTTTCCATGTGCATCCAGTCATGAACTTCATCTACGGTCCGTAGATGGATCTACGTTCCGTAGGCGGGGTATCGTGGATGCCATCTGTGCTAGGTTACAGCCAATTTTTACTTCTGATCATGCATTTTTGGCCTTTTTTTTAACATTAACGAAGTCTAATCGTGTATTTCAACATTCAAATATGCTAGTTCTTAATTCTTAGGATTCCGACTGATCATTTTACCAAATAGTTAAGACAACTATTGGAACCCTAAGTCGAAACTTACATTTAGACTTATAAGCACATACAATAAAGCTACACAATCACTATCTATCGTTCCAAGAGCATTGTAATTTTCAAGTTTATCATGCAATTTCATCTAACAATTACCCAAGGTCAAGACCCAACTCCCGACTTTCTATATTCAATCTATGAATCGAGATTCAAAGTGAGGGGAGGTCTATTACCTTACAAGCAACGAGGAGTGGGGTGATTGCATGACGACACTAAGTGTAGCAAGACCAGGGAATCACCTTTTCGTTACTAACCAAACACTGGACCCTTTTTGTGGAATATGGAATCAGTTGTATTTGAAATGGAAGGGAATTGGGGAATTATGGAAGGGATGATATTATGGGGAGTTATGGAGTGATTTAGGGAGGTTATGGGATGGTTGAAACGGTTTTGAGTAATGGAGGGAAGTGGAATGGTTTTAAAACATGGGGGTTTTTAAATAGGGGGTTCGAGTCTGGTCAAACAGTCTTAGGTTTGGACTCACAAGACCTCGTCTACGGTCCGTGAGTCGATCTATGGTCCGTAGATCAGGACCGTAGATCACTCTTACACTTAAAAAGAATTGAGGATTACCTGGGATCTACGGGCACCATTTACGATCCGTTGATGAATCGACGGACCGTCGATGGGGTCCGTAGACCTCTGCACTGACCATTTTCTGCAGAATTTTCATGGCGTACCTACATATGTAGCAAACATTAGGCTATTCTTTTTACATTTTCTGGATACTTTTTTAGACACGGACCTTATGTAATTTTAGCCAACACTAGTACAAAACTAAAACAACTATCTAATTTGATACGGGATGAAATAAACAAAGCAAATACTAGAGAAAACTATATCCTATTGTTGGCTTGATTGTACGTACATCTTGGGTTGCCTCCCAAGCAGCGCTTGATTTAACGTCGCGGCACGACGCAAGTGTCTTGATTACTCAGACTTCATCAAGATTGTAGGCCTCAATCACTTCTTGCACAGTTTCAACATTTCCCAGATAGATCTTGATCCTTTGCCCGTTTACCATGAACCTTGTTCCATCCCTATTTTCAAGCTCAACTGTCCATGGGGGAGCACTTTTGTAGCAAAAATGGCCGGTCCATTTGGACTTGAGTTTGCCTGGAAACAAGCGCAACCTAGAGTTGAATAGAAGCACAAGATCACCAACCACAAATTCTCGCTTTTCAATTCTTTGATCATGATACCTCTTCATCTTCTCTTTGTACAAGGCTGAACTTTCATAAGCTTTTAGGCGAAACTCATCAAGCATATTCAAGTCATTCATTCTTTGATTAGATGCGGCGCCCAATCCAAATTCAACTTCTTAATTGCCCACATCGCCTTATGCTCTAGCTCTACTGGTAAATGACAAGACTTCCCATATACAAGTTGGTAAGGAGACATACCTATGGGGGTCTTGTATGCAGTGCGATATGCCCATAGAGCATCATCAAGCTTCCTTGACCAATCCGTTCTATTAGCATTCACAGTCTTCGCCAATATCTGTTTGATCTCTCTGTTGGATACTTCAACTTGACCGCTAGTCTGTGGATGGTAAGGAGTGGCTACATTGTGACGGACACCATATTTCTCAAGTAGTGCCTTGAACAACTTGTTACAAAAGTGAGAACCTCCATCGCTAATAATAGCCCTCGGCGTACCAAATCTGGAGAAGATATTCTTTTTCAAGAATGCGGTGACACTTTTACCTTCATTGTTGGAGAGCGCAACTGCTTCCACCCACTTCGATACATAATCAACCGCAACAAGAATATACTTCATCCCATATGAACTCACAAATGGACCCATAAAATCAATGCCCCATACATCAAACAACTCTATCACCAATATAGGATTCATAGGGAGCTCTTGCCTCTTTGAAATCCCTCCTTCTCTTTGGCAACGATCACAAGACTTAGCGAAATCATGAGCATCTTGGTGGATGGTAGGCCAGTAGTACCCACATTGCAAAATCTTATGTGCAGTCCGAATACCACTATGATGCCCACCAACGGGTGATGAATGGCATGCTTCAAGTACACTCAACATCTCAACCTCGGGCACACAGCGACGAATAATCCCATCAGCACAACTACGATACAAGTAAGGTTCATCCCAAAAAATCTCTTCACATCATGCATAAACTTTTTCCTTTGGTGAAAAGACAAATCGGGGGGCACAATATCGCTTGCCAAATAATTAGCAAAGTCTGCGAACCAAGGAATCAAATCATGAGAAGCAGCCAATACCTGTTCATCTGGAAAAGCATCATTAATTTCAGCCCTATCTCCAAGCTTTAGCATAGCCTCTTCCTCTAATCTGGACAAGTGATCGGCAACTTGATTTTCGGTCCCCTTTCTATCTTTTACTACAAAATCAAACTCTTGCAGCAACAATACCCATCTAATCAATCTTGGTTTTGCATCCTTTTTCGCCATCAAATACCTCAATGCAGAATGGTCAGTATGCACTATGACCTTAGTACCAAGCAAGTAGGATCGAAATTTCTCGAATGCAAAAACCACCGCAAGAAGTTCTTGTTCGGTCACAGTATAATTCTTCTGGGCCACATTTAGAGCTTTGCTAGCATAGTAAATAGGGTGAAGAATTTTCTCTCGCCTTTGTCCCAATACTACACCAAGCGCCACTCCACTCGCATCGCACATTACCTCAAACGGTTGTCCCCAATCCGGTGAAATAATGATTGGTGCAGTAACCAACTTCTCTTTCAACTCTCCAAATGCTCTAAGACAAGCATCATCAAAATAGAACTTACACTCCTTCTCGAGCAGTTTGCACAACGGATGTGCAATTTTGGAGAAATCTTTGATGAATCTCCTATAAAAACCTGCATGCCCAAGAAAACTTCTAACACCTTTTACAGAAATGGGTGGTGGAAGCTTTTCTATTACCTCAACTTTAGCTCTATCAACCTCAATACCTTTCTCTGAAATTCGATGACCCAACACTATACCTTCTTTAACCATGAAATGACACTTCTCCCAATTCAGCACCAGTTGCAGTCTTCACACCTTTTAAGCACCTCGGCCAGATGATCTAGACAACGATCAAAAGAATCACCTACAACTGAAAAATCATCCATGAACACTTCAATAGTGTCCTCCACCATATCGGAAAATATCGACATCATACAGCGCTGGAAGGTTGCTGGAGCATTGCACAACCCGAATGGCATCCGTTTGAAAGCAAAAGTCCCATATGGGCAAGTGAAGGTGGTCTTCTCTTGGTCTTCTGGAGCTATAGAAATTTGATTGTAGCCCGAATACCCATCAAGAAAACAATACCAACCCTTTCCTGCAAGTCTATCCAACATCTGGTCCATGAATGGCATAGGAAAGTGGTCTTTTCTGTCCATGCATTCAACTTCCGGTAATCCATACAAACTCTCCATCCAGTAACGGGCCTCATTGGAACAAGCTCATTTCTTTCATTTGGAACCACAGTCATACCTCCCTTTTTAGGCACACACTGCACAGGACATACCCAACTACTATCTGCAATGGGATAAATAACTCCTGCATCCAGCCACTTGATGATCTCCTTTTTAACTACCTCTTGCATAGGTGGATTTAATCTTCTCTGGTGCTCAATACTGGCTTATGATCTGGCATGAGTTGGATTTTGTGAGAGCAAATACCGGGAGGAATCCCAATAATATCCGCAATAGTCCACCCAATAGCTCGCTTGAACCTCTTTAACACAGTCACCAAGCACTCTACTTGTCTCGCATTCAAATCTGCCGCAATGATGACCGGCAAAGTATTCTCTTCGCCCAAGTATACATACCTCAAGTGCGGTGGTAGAGCCTTAAGCTCCAATTTCGGTGCCTCCACAATAGATGGTCTTGTGGGTGGGGACTCGCGATTCTTCATGTCTAACTCATACTTCTTTGGTTTGGACCGATATTCACACTTATCGAGTGCGGCTACCAACTCATCATACTCTTCAATACCATCACTATCGAAATTCATCATAACTGCTGCTAGTGCCTCAACACCTAGTCGCTCTTCAATTTGCACTTCTGTCCCACTCTCCACTCTGTAAGTTATAGCAGATACTGTTTGGAGCTCACCATTCTGCTTCATGGACCTACAGATATTGAAAGTTGCTTCTTCATTGTTCAGTCTGAACTTCATCTGTCCCTTTTCCATATCAACCAACGCACGCCCTGTGGCAAGAAATGGTCTCCCAAGGATGATGGGAACCTCAAAATCAACCTCACAGTCAAGAATCACAAAATCTGCCGAAAAAATGAAAGACTCCACTTTCACTAGCACATCATGGAGTACACCAATGGGCCTCTTCACAGTTCGATCGGCCATTAGTAACCGCATTGCAGTGGGCTTTGGGTCCCCTAGACCCAACTTCTTGTAAATAGACAAGGGCATGAGGTTGATGCTAGCACCAAGATCACATAGTGCCTTAGCAAAGTGTAACAACCCTATAGTACATGGGATCGTGAAAGCACCAGGGTCTTCCTTCTTCTGCACAAGAGATCTTGTAGCAATAGCGCTACAATGCTGCAATCTATCATCATCTTCAAAACTCACAGACCTTTTCTTTGTCACCATATCTTTCATAAACTTGCATATCCAGGCATTTGCTCCAAGGCTTCTATCAAAGGAACATTGATAGAAAGTTCTTCAACATAGTAATAAACCTGCGATATTTACCATCTTCAGTCTTCTTCACTAGCCTCTGTGGAAAAGGTGGTGGAGGTCTAGGTATGAGGACCACTTTCTGAGATATCTCCGCTTCTTTCTCTGTCGCATTCTCAGACTCTTCTCTAACATCTATGACATCATCTTCTTTTCTAATCTCAACTTCCACCACAGACGGCCTAGGTGGATCTATGGTTTGCTTACCCCCTCGAGTAGTAACTGCCATACAATGACCGTCATTCTTTGGATTCTGAATGGTGTTGCTAGGAAGAGTACCAGGTTGATGTGGGTTCACTGTAGTAGACAACTGGGTCATCTGCTGCTCTAGGTGCTTTATTGACACTGCATGGGCATCAACCTTTTGACCAATACAGACAAGTCGTTTCTCATCTCCTTCACATTCTCATCAGTTGCATCAAACCTTCTCATCATCTTCTGCATCATATCTTCAATACGCGCCATATTCTCCCTTCCTAGCACCAGATTCTCGATTTTAGGGGGAACATAAGGTCCAACCCGATCATTTTGTTGCCATAGTTGTTCCTGTTGTAGTTGTTGTCGCGATTGAAGTTCCCATCCCGGACATAGTGACCCTCTCAGTTGTAATTTCCATAGTTCCGACCTTGGTTCCCTTGACCTTGGCGCCAATTTTCCGTGTTGGATCCTTGGGCATTTGGTCGGAAACCCCCCGTCTGATCATTCACACATAAGCATCCTCTTCAAAGTAACACTCTTCAACTGGTGGTGGAGTTCTGTTAAGTAGTTCACAGCATTTACCTTTTCTGCTCCTCCGCTCATATGCTTCAATACCAACCCCAACTCGGTCCTCATCTAGGGCCATCTCCTCACGAATATCATCTGCAGTATTGATATTTGTATTTGAACGGCAAATGTGTTTCTCCCAGTATCTGACCTCCTAGTTCTCCATGTTTATTGTTGCTAGAGATACTCTCCAGTTTCTTAGCAAGCTGTGCATATGTACAATCGCCATACGAACCTCCAACAATAGTGTCAAGTACTGCTTTATTGTTATCATCCTGTCCTCGATAGAAATATTCCTTCAGCGACTCATCATCAATACGGTGATTTGGAACACCTCTTACGAATGCAGTGAATCTGTCCCAAGAGTTATTCACAACTCTCCAGGTAATGCTACAAAATTGTTGACCCGATCTTTGTGATTGAGCTTCTGGACACTAGATAGTATTTCGCTCGGAACACCTCTGCCAGTTGATCCCATGTAAATATTGAGTTATAAGGAAGTTCAGTGAACCATACTGCAGCATCGCCTGTCAGTGACAAAGGAAACACTGTAATCCAATGACATCCATATCCAAGTCTGGTCTACTACACAACTTTTGCAAACCACCCTTAGCTTGGCTAAGTGAGCATGTGAATCCTCCGATGGCGATCCTGAGAATAAGCCTCTTGTTGTAAGCATCTGCATCAAACTACTAGTCACCACAAATGTGTGCCCTAGAGGTAGAGGGGGTAGGACAATAGGTCCATCAGAGTCTGCTATATTGATGTTGCCCCGATAGTTGTCATGTTGTCGTGGGCCTAGTGGATCTTGCACCCTCAACGCATCTCCCAATCGATTTTCAGCTAGACCATGTTGTCCTCACCAACTACCCTCTGCTGTTGTAACTCAACTGCATCACCTAGATTTCCTCCGATAGGATCAATTGGATCTCTTCGATTGTTCATTTTTCGCAAAGTGCGGTTCAACTCTGGATCGTAAGGAGTAAGTTGTTCACCCTGGCTCTGTGTACTTGGCATACAGTAGAGTCAGAACTTGAGAAAGACAAAAACAAAGAGAAAAGGTAAAATTAGAAAATATTTGACTAACGCTCAATAATGTAGTTAAAATAAATCTAACAGCCAAGTTCCCCGGCAGCGGCGCCAAAATTTGATACGCTCAAATTAAACCTCCCTACAGAAGTATAAGCGATCGTTATCAAGTCAAGAACCCAATTGTAGGTTGGGGTCGATCCCACGAGGAAAATGGTTTAGACTTTACTTTAACCAACAATTATATTCAATTAGTCAAATTACTTCCAGAAACAGGTAATTAAAAGAGGGGTTTTGTTTGTGTGAAACAAATAGTAAGAATTTAATAAGTAATCCGTAATCAAAACTCAATTTTGGTTGTTATCAAGATGAGAGAAATAACTAGGGTATACGTGTTCCCCACAAGCTCATAACGCAGTATTCGTAGTAATAGCAATCCTTTCCTAGTGTATTACATGCAAAGTGATAAGTTAGGTATCTCTAAATCCTTGGTCCAGCATCTAGAGAATTTCACCCCGTACCTTGGTCCAGCTACGTGTGTATATTTACTAACCCTTACCTCTACCTCACATTAGACTTCATAATCGATGTTTGGCTTAGTTATTACTTCACACCAATCGACACTAGCCTATTAGATAGTATCACACTAAATCTATGTTGATAATTTTTTTCTCTTTAATTACCTCCTTGGTCCGGCAAGTTGTAACAAGACAAGTTCTAACGTTGTCCACCGTTAAAAAGACTTCTAAACGAAAGAATTATCAATGCATGCAAAACACTATTCAAGATTTGCTTATTTACTATTCATACTTTGTTAATCGCTCATGGTTCCCACAACCCTAGTTGTGGATTTAGTTACCCATATTAGCAAGAACACAATTCATAGTTTTAGATGAAGAAATCATGAACTTACGTAAAGAGAATAATAAACCCAGAAATTCAACTTGAATTGCAAAGCCATAATCTTCAAAATGAACTTAGGAAATCAATAATTGCTAGGTTTTCGAATTAATCTCCCAAGTCACAAAGTAAAACTAGATTAATAATGTCTAAACCCTAAAAACGAGGTTTAAATGCCCTATTTATAGAAAACAAATCTTAAATTAAAAGGGAAACAAATTAAGGAAAGTTTGTTCAGGCACGCGTCTTCATTCCACGAGACTGACTTATGGACCGTCAATCAATCTACGGTCCATAAGTCACTTCCGTCAACCAGGACTTAGAAAATATTTCGGCTTCCAAAATTCAGCTTCTTTGAAGCAAACGACGGACTTGCAGTACGGATCGTAGATCGATCTACGATCCGTCAATCCCCCCCCCCCCCGTAGCTCCACACTTGGAATCTTCAAGAATCAGGTACTGAAACCCTCACAGTATCAATCTACGGATCAACAGTACGGTCCGTAGATCAATATACGGATCAACAGTACGGTCCGTAGATCAATCTACGGACCGTCAATGGCCACCGTGGTTCCACACTTGGTCAGATTTCCCTGATTTGTCTTCCATACCTTGCCTGCTGATCTATGGGCATCACCTACGGACCGTCAATGAACCTACGGTCCGTAGATCACCTCCATGAATGCCCTTTTTCTACATTTTTTTCAGTTGTCTATATACTTTCGCACCTGAACATCTTTCCTGTAAAATATGATAAAAACACATAAAACCAATACAAAAAGGCCCTAGACACATACAACTTGTAAGTGAAATGTATTAGAAATATCATAAATTCACGTTATATCACCGTGGTCCCTTGATCAGTAGCCATGATTCCTTGACAAAAACCCCTCAAGGTGAAGGCCACCCCATGAGCCTTCCCACGATCCATGGTCTTCACCACTGACCGTGAAGTTGCTCGTGAAGGTGAGCTAACCTTAGTGTAACACCCCGAAAACTAGTAGGATTAACTAGAGTTCGTCGTAAGGGTTAGAGTCATAAATTTAGCTTCCAATACTTAAATTGAGGGGTTTAGGGTTAAAACGTCAAGGTACGACCCCCCAAGGACCAATCAAGGGTCCTTAAGGAGGACCCTAACATTTTTGCCCAAAATTCTGCCCAAGACCTTAACCTACGGCAGGACCCACACCCTTTAGTACGGTCTCGTGGGTCAAGGGCCAACATTTGGAGTTGCATATCCGAACCCACTCCCCACCAGTATGGGTCGTGGGTCATTCCACGCCCCGTAGGTGGTGGTCGTGGATGTGGCCTGTGAACTACTCCAATGGGCGGTTAAGGCTAGGGGTTTTTAGGTAATTTAATTTTAAGTTAGTATTCAGTGAGGTCATATTTTATAGTTTTAATACACCTATATAAGCCTTTTTAAGTCATTAAACAACCCATTCACCTCATAAAATCCTAAAATCCATATCAATAACCAACTTTCCCCAAATTCTCTCTCTAAAACTCCAAGGAAGAAGAAGAAGAAAGGTGAAGCTATGGTTGAAGAATCAAGTTTTTCTCATCAAATTCGTGAGAATTCTTCAATATGGTATGGTAGCTCTTCATCCATGGATAGAATTCATCCATGGAGCCCCTCTAAAACCCCTAATTTCTAAGCTAGAAAACCCAAAAGCTAGGGTTTGACTTCAATCTCATGGATTCCTTTCAAATTCATTTTTTAATGATTGAATTATGTTTCTTTATGGATATATTGATGACTTTATATGATTTTAAGTTGAATTCCCCAAGAATCCATGAATTACCCTATTTTTCCAATTTGGATCTTAAAGTGTGGGTATTGATTGATGCAAGTAGAAAGTGATAGAATTATGCTTGTAGTAATTGATTTATTTGAATTATGTTATCATCCATGTCTAATGTAATAATTCTAGATGTGTTGATGAATCATGATCTATGGTCCTTGAAGGGAAAATTAAGAGAATTATGCATGATTATGAAATTTATGTATATGCTTTATGAACACTTTGAGAGTAAGTGATTATGATTAAGATAATGTTGTTTTGTTGATTGAAAGGCTATTCTCAATTATACACCTATGAATGATGATGACATGTTGTTAAAGGTTTTCTCACATATGGGATTCTTAGGTTGAAACGCATGATGTTGGATTGAGTGTTGATACATTATTCCATAAAAATTAACTCAAGTAATGTTATGATAAGTTCTCCGTGGGGAATAATGATTAGCACCGAGTGGATATTAATATTAGATGTAAGCCCATACGTGAGTTGAGGGGGTGTTTCTAAAAGTAATCTCTTGAGATGGATGCCCATACGTGAGTTGAGGAGGGGTTTTTAGCATGTTTTCAAGGTTTTTATGCATGGCTAACTTAGTGCATTTTTTTACTAACTCATATTTTCCTACATTTTCTACAAGTGTAGGGTACGGTTCATAAGGCGATCTTCTTTTGGTTCAATCTTGGATCGACTATTCTTCTAGCTTGTGGTGAGTCCTCAAGATTCGAGGACGCATGAGTCATTTGTAGTTCCTTTCTAGTTATTTCATTTTTGGACTATATTGTAAGGGTTGTGTCCCTATTTTGATTCAAAGATTGTATTAGATGGTTAATTGAGACAAGTCTAGACTTCCGCTTGCTTTTATAAAAGACTTTGATTGTATGGATAAAGTTTTAAATTTCTGCATCATTTATGTAACACCCCATGTCCCCCATCGTTTGTATGAACAACTTCGCATCGACGAACCCATTATGACTTAGGAGAATAAGGTCATGATCGAGCCTAAGGATCAGGGGTCCAAGAATATATACACATAATGTATTAAGAAGGTTAAAGTGTTTAGATTTGGGCAGAAATGAGGAATTGAATCAAGTAACCTACTAGCTTGACCTATGTGCCTCACCTAGTAGCTTGACCTATGTGCTTCACCTAGTAGCTTGACCTATGTGATTCACCTACTTGCTTAGATGTGCTACTTGCGTAAGAGCCACCTACGTGGTTTGAGAAATATTCTAGAAGTGGGACATAAAGGAAGTCCATATTATATATGTATTTAAGTCAAGGAGGGCTGCATAAGAAGACCATGTCAAGGAGGGACCCACTTTGGACAAATGTTTCAGGAATACTTCAAGGTTAAGCAGCCTAGGGTGGTTGAAGGCCTTTTAAGGTCAAATGTTAGATCTTTTTTTTCATTTTTCACTTTCTCTTCGAAATTTTCTCTCAACCACAGCCAAGAACGTTTCTCCACTCTCTCTCAATTCGTTCATGAGGTTTTCATACCAAAATAGTACCCTCTCCTCTTAGCTTCTAGAAATTTGAAGGTTTACTTCAAGGAGATTTTAAAAAAGAAGAAATCAACAACTATTGCAGCCAAGTTTTCTTTTTGGAATTCAACAAAAGGGGGTTGGAAATTTCTCTCCAATTAAGGTAATAATTATTTCTCCTCCTACTATTGTAGATGAGATTATATGGGTTTCCAAAGTATGTTTAATGGGTAGGGCTCATGGTACAATGATCAACAACACTGAGTCCAAGTTTTTATTTATTATTATGGGAAGGTTTGGGGCATCCTACATGTGCTGAATCTTGGAGTAGTATTGGGTATATGGTTGAACTAATTGGTGGTAAAGGACATTACTTTATACCTACATGCTAGTGAGTGTTGTTTATAAGTATGGGACAGTTGGGTGTTGAAACATCATTCCTGAAAATTGTGGAGTTTTACTCACGCTAGGTGTTTGAGAAAATGTCGTAGTGGCCTATTTCATTACATAATGAACCTATTGTAATGTAATCTATTTGTATGTTGTATATTATCATTTGTAGTGTTGGTTGGAGTTAATAGAAAGTCATCTAAAGTATTTTTAGGGAAGAAATGAAGGTTGTAGTGATACACCATTTAAATTGAGGATTGTGCATGCTTGTAGCCCATTATGTGTCTACTTATTGTTTTGAGTATTTTAAAGCCCGAGAAGTGCCAAGATACCTCATATATTTCATTTACTCAAATGATAACATGTTACTTTCATTGGATACCACTCCCGTTGTATTTTAGTCTATAATGTTACCTCACAGAATATTTACTGGTCACATTATACAATTCATATGTTGTTAGTTGGAATACACTTGTCCCTGATTTGAAGCTGCCCATGTGCATCATTAGTTCCCATGTTCTTGTACCATTTCATTTCATATCATCTACTAAGTATTTAGCTATTACAACTTCTTATTGAGAGATTTCTTACCTCATTGTTTGAGGAGTTATATGTCTTCACTTGATATACACATATGTTTCCATTTGAAATGTTTAAATGTTCATTGTGTCATTTAAGCTCTAAATAATACGAATGTTACATTGCTACTGATGTTAATGTTGCTGCCTCAAGTGCATATTCACAAGTCTTATACTACTGGTCCATAGTTCCAAATCTCAACAATGATTATGACCACCAAAACAACAGTCTCAAAAGAGTTATGATCATCAAAAGAACAATCTCAAAAAGAGTTATGAATATCAAAACAATAATCTCAAAGATTAAAGAATCTAAGTGAAGCAATTTGTATAATCATTGGTGGCAGCCCAGGGGCAAATGCCTAGCATGGGTCGATCCCAATTGGTATAGAAGGGTGGCAGCTCAGGGGCGAAAGCCTAGCAAGGGCTGATCCCAATTGGTATAGAAGAGTGGCAGCTCAAGGGCGAAAGCCTAGCATGGGCCGATCCCAATTTGTGTAATAATGAGGACCGCATCCCAGGGGTTAAAATGCCTAGCATTGGTCATCCTCTTCTACCATTGATCAGCTGGTAATATGTATCACATGCCTTATAAAGATTATAAATAAACAAAGAGTCAAGAAAAGAGTAAAATGTATATTTATCTAAGTATAATAACGTATCATATTACCAAGTGTTAATAATCAAATCCAAAGGTAATCGATTAACGTGGTGAGAATGGTAAAACATGGTGTGGTGATTCTAAGGGTTGTTCCTTGTATGTATTACAATGAGTGGTTTGCTCGGTCATGTGATGGTATAAAAGTTAAGGCACTGAGAGGCGTGACAATTTCTATCTTATGTTATGATATGCTAAGGGGCTTGTATGAGACCCTTCGGGGTTGAGTACGCCGTGTTACATCTAGGGGTACCCTTTGGTGTTGACAAACTTGGTAATCAGAGCATAAGGTTTAGAATGATTCTAGGATGATGTCTCATAAGCGATATCTAGTAGAGTCTTGTTCATGATGTGAAGCGCGCCACATTTATGAATGAGAGGCTACAAGATGATTAGGAAATCTCACTTCTTCATTCTATAGGTCGTGCCATAGAGTTTAACTGTATAAGGTCTTTCTCCTTATCCGATGGTCTTCAGGATATAACTACTCGAAGGCTTATGTGTCACGACCCGAGAGCACCTGAAACGACCCCAAAAAATGCCCGAAAATGTGCTTCGGAAACACCTATAATTGTAATTTCCATATATCTCAAAATCCGTTTCGTTTTTCGAAAATCCGACTTCATATTCTTGTTTAGGGGGTCAAATTGAGTGGGAAATGGGTCTAACCCAAATTTTAGAGCAACCGTATCAAAATCCAAAATTTCCAAGTGAAGCCTTTTTCGAGGGTCTACTTTGGAGGGTCATATCTCCTAGCACACAAATTATTTGGTGGCCAATAATATATCCATGGAAAGCCCTTTGAGTTAGCTATCTAACGCACTTCGTTTCACCTTATTCGGAGTTCGGACGAAGAAGTTATGCCCATTTTCGTAAAGTCTGTCCGGCAGAAAATCCAAATTCCAGTAGCTGATTTTACTGTTCATCTACTGTTCACCCGCCTGTTTTTTTTTTCTAAGTGTTGGACCCTTTTTTTCAAAGGACTTATATTAATTCCTAGATACCATAATCCAATTCCCATCCCAAAAAAAAACATTTCCCTCTCTACAATCCTCCATTTAAGAAGAAGAAGAAGTGGGAGCTAGGGCTTTGGATTCAAGGCTTTCTTCATCAATTTTCGTGGGAGATCATAGCAAAGGTATGGGGGTCTTGATCCTTGTCTAATTTTCCATACAAGGAGCCAAATCCAAAGTTACTTCAAAATATGAAAAATCTAGGTTTTCACTCAATCTCATGGGTTCTTCCATCAAATGGTTTTAAAAGGTTTCTAATGACACTTTATGGTTATATTGTTGTTGTATTGACGATTTAAGATGAAAATACTCCATGAACCCATGATTTCTCTCTATTCCTAGTTTATGCCTTTATGAAGTGGTTGCTAGATAATGAATGTATATGAATCAAACTTGTTTAAAGGTCTTTAGATTGTTGAAGTATGTCATTACCCATGCTTATTTTATGGTGTATTGTTGGTGTATTGGTATGTGAGGCTTATGGCCTTAAAGGCATAGTATGAGAAATTGGAGTGTTATCATGACATTATATGAATGAGAATCCAATGAAGATAATGTGATCATGTTATGAATGTAAAGGTGTTGTTGTAGGTTGTTCACTGTTTTGGTTGCATAATTACTACCCTAATTTCCATGCTCTTTGATTTCATTACATGCCTTCAAGGTGTTTGACAAAATGTCCAACTATGGAGAATTGATAAATTGATGTTTTAAAGCTTGAGTTATGAGATGTATGGAACTTCAAAGATGTGTTGATGACAAACTAAGCTTGTGTATATGTTCATTCCATACGTGAGATTGCATTAGAGCCTAATGAGAATTTCCTATATAAAGTGTTGCATGACCATGCCCGGTCCGGGGGAAAAGAACCGGACAATCATGTGAGAGGTTTATATCTCACCACCTAGGATGTTTGGGGTGTGACCAACATCAACCATGTGAGAGGTTTATATCTCACCACCTAGGATGTTTGGGGTGTGACCAACATCAACCATGTGAGAGCTTTATATCTCACCACCTAGGATGCTTGGGGTGTGACCAACATCAACCATGTGAGGGGTTTATACCTTGCCACCAGGGTGTCCGGGTGTGAACGGCATCCCCCATCCTAAGTTGGGGTTATAGATTGGTTGGATCATGCATACACATATGATATCTACTATTAGTATAGATTTACTTAAACATGTTTTGACTTCACTTTGATCATGCATCCTCATATTGTTATTCATAATGCCTATGAAACTATTTCTTGTATTTCGATTGTGTCCTTGTTTATTGTTGTGTTGCACCCCGCATACTTAGTACATTCCAAGTACTAACGCATATTTTGCCTACATGATGTCACCATGTAGGGACCGGAGCTACTCTTGATCCTTCTCTCCATTCACGTGGCTAGTACGACGCTTATCCGAGTTTGTTGGTGAGTCCTCAATAATTCGAGGGCTAGGTTATGTTTCTTACTCCTATGTTTTGAGACTTTAGCTTGCAATTGTATTTTAACTATGAGGGGAGCCGGTAATATGTCATGGCCCCCGTCCTATCTATGTATGTAGAGGTGTGAGTTGGACAAGTATTTTGTAAACGAGCTTGACTCTTATTCTATGATGTCATTTTGAAATGGTTTGCCTTAGTCCCTATTTCCCGTTAATTAATGTTGAATGTACTTCCGCGACCGATGAAGTGTGATGACAAGTTTGAGAGGCTTGTTTGGGGTTCCTTCGGGTTCCTCATTCGCCATGTCACGTCTAGGCCCTAGGCTTGGGTCGTGACAAGCTTGGTATCAGAGCACTAGGTTGTTAAATCCTCGGAGTCCAACACACCGCGTTGAGTAGAGTCCTAATCATGGTTGTGAAGCGCGCCACGACTATGAATGGGAGGCTACAAAACGTTTTAGGAAAGGTTTCCCTTCTTCATGTTCTATGTCGTGCTTAGAGTGTGATAAGGTGATTCCTCCCTAACGCTTGTTCTTTGATTGCTAGATCATCATGCCAAACATGAGGGGAAGACGGGCCCGATCACCGGAAGAGCCACCCACCAATGGTGAGCTCCGTGATGCACTCACCATGCTTGCACAAGTGGTATCTAACCAAGTGCAACAAGGAGCCCAAGCTCCTCGAACTACCACCCCGGGGGAAAGGGTGAGAGATTTCATGAGGATGAACCCTCCGGTCTTCCATGGTTCAAAGGTGGATGAGGACCCGCAAGAGTTCATCGATGAGGTATGCAAAATCTTGACCATTATGGATGTTGGTGCTTGTGAGAAGGCGGAATTGGCGGCTTACCAACTCAAGGGGGTTGCTCAAATTTGGTTTGATCAATGGAAGGGTGAGAAAGGTAATGGCTATGTGGTGTTGTGGGAGGAGTTTAAAATTGCTTTCCTTAATAGGTTCTTCCCTCTTGAGCTTAGGGAGGCAAAGTTGGTGGAGTTCATGAACTTGAAGCAAGGAGCCATGAGTGTGAGGGAGTATGCCCTCAAATTTGTCCAACTCTCCAAGTATGCACCTCACTTGGTGGCCGACTCTAGGTCGAGGATGAACAAATTTGTGATGGGTGTATCCGACTTGGTTAGTGAGGAGTGTCGGTCCGCTATGCTCATTGGAGATATGGATTTGTCTCGGTTGATGACTTATGCCGAGCAAATGGAGGAGGAGAAATTGAGGAAGAGAAGGGGGCACGAGGCCAAGAGGGCCCGATTGGAGAATAGGTTCCCTAAGGGTGCTAGATTTCATCAAGGCCGAGGAAACCCTCATGTCAACCGGGGATTTGCTATCAATGTTCCTAGACCTCAAGGGGGAGGTGAAGTGGGTTCTATGGATGTATGCCCTAAGTGTGGGAGGAAGCATGGTGGTCCTTGCATGAAGGGTTCGGGTGCTTGCTTTGAATGTGGAGAAGTGGGTCATAAGAGGTTTGAATGTCCCAAGATCCGCAACAAGGTCCGAAGTGCTAACACTACTCCTTTGGGTAGAGGTGCTTCTCAAAGTGGTGCCCCAAGGAACAATCGATTTTATGCTTTGCATGGTAGACAAGGTGTTAATGAGACCCCGGATGTGGTGACCGGTATGTTGCAAATCTTTGATTTTGATGTTTATACTTTGATTGATCCGGGTGCCACCCTTTCCTTTGTTACCCCCTAGTTGCTAGAAAATTTCATGTTGAGTCGGAATTGTTGCATGAGTCATATGAAGTATCTACTCCCATTGGTGTCTCTATTGTTGCTAGAAAAGTGTATAGAAATTGTCCGGTTTGCATATTGAATAAGTTGTTGCCTTGCGATCTTATTGAGTTGAACATGGTGGATTTTGATGTTATTCTTGGGATGGATTGGTTGCATGCATATTATGCTTCTATTGATTGTAGGACTCGTAAAGTCAAGTTCCGATTTCCTAATGAACCCGTTCTTGAGTGGGAGAGCCGGGATGTTGTGGTGAAGGGGAAATTCATTTCTTGCATTAAAGCCCATAGGTTGATTTCCAAAGGGTGCTTGTACCATATTGTGAGAGTCAATGATGTGGAGTCTAAAGTCCCTCCTGTTGAGTCTATTCCGGTTGTTAATGAGTTTCTAGATGTCTTCCCAGAAGACCTTCCCGGTGTCCCTCCCGAAAGGGAGATAGATCTTGGTATAGACCTCCTTCCCGATACTCAACCTATTTCTATCCCCCCTTACCGTATGGCCCCGGCAGAGTTGAAAGAGTTGAAAGAGCAATTAAAAGATTTGTTAGAGAAGGGATTTATTAGACCTAGTCATTCTCCCTGGGGTGCTCCGGTTTTGTTTGTGAAGAAGAAAGATGGGTCTCTTAGAATGTGTATTGATTATCGACAACTTAATAGGGTCACCGTCAAGAATAGGTATCCTCTTCCAAGGATTGACGATTTATTTGACCAATTGCATGGGGCTAGTCACTTCTCTAAGATTGATCTTCGGTCAGGGTATCATCAAGTGAAGGTGAGGGAGTGTGATATTCCCAAGACGGCCTTTCGTACTAGGTATGGGCACTATGAGTTTGTGGTGATGTCTTTCGGGTTGACTAATGCTCCGGCTCTCTTTATGGATTTGATGAATAGGGTTTTCAAACCCTACCTTGATTCTTTTGTGGTGGTGTTTATAGATGACATCTTGATCTATTCTCGGGGTGAGGAAGAGCACAAGGGTCACTTAAGGGATGTGTATTGGTGGGGCGGTATGAAGAAGGACATTGCAAAATTTGTTTCGGGTTGCCATAGTTGTCAACAAGTCAAGGCTGAACATCAAAGGCCGGGTGGCCTAACTCAAGACATTGAGATACCTACTTGGAAGTGGGAAGAAATCAACATGGATTTTGTAGTGGGCTTACCCAAGGCTAGAAGAGGCTTTGATTCGGTTTGGGTGGTGGTTGATCGGATGACAAAGTCGGCTCATTTCCTACCGGTTAAAACTACTTACGGGGCTGAAGAGTATGCCAAGTTGTACATTCATGAATTGGTAAGGTTGCATGGGATTCCTTTGTCTATCATCTCGGATCGTGGTGCCCAATTCACTTCTCACTTTTGGAAGTCATTCCAAAGGGGTCTTGGTACAAAGGTAAAGCTTAGCACGGCCTTCCACCCTCAAACGGATGGCCAAGCCGAAAGAACAATTCAAACCTTGGAGGATATGCTTAGAGCTTGTGTATTGGAGTTGAAAGGTAGTTGGGATGATCATCTTCCTTTGATTGAATTTGCATACAACAATAGTTATCATTCTAGTATCGGTATGGCTCCTTTTGAGGCACTTTATGGTAGACGGTGTAGGTCACCGGTTGGGTGGTTTGAAGTCGGAGAGGTGGCCTTGTTGGGTCCGGATCTGGTCATGGATGCTCTTGAGAAGGTAAGGATGATTAGGGAGAGGTTGAAAACAGCCCAAAGTCGTCAAAGGTCTTATGCCGATGTGAGGAGACGGGATCTTGAATTCAAAGTGGGTGATTGGGTTTATTTGAAGGTTTCTCCAATGAAAGGTGTGGTTCGTTTTGGTAAGAAGGGGAAATTAAGTCCTAGGTATGTCGGTCCTTATGAGATAATAAAAAGGGTTGGTAAAGTAGCCTATGAGTTGGGGTTGCCCAAGGAGATGGAATTAGTTCATCCGGTATTCCATGTATCGATGTTGAGGAAATGTGTTGGTGATCCTAACGCTATTGTACCTCTTGAGGTTGTGGGTGTTGTAGAAGATAATTTGACGTATGAAGAAGTCCCGGTTCAGATCTTAGATAGACAAGTTAAAAGGTTGAGGAACAAAGAAGTGGCGTCCGTTAAGGTGCTTTGGAGAAATCAACAAGTGGAGAGTGCTACTTGGGAGGCCGAAGCGGACATGCAAAGACGTTATCCTTATCTATTCAACTCCACTCAAGCCTAAGGTATTAAATCAAGTCCTTTGTACTCCATCGAGTCCTACATTTCAGCCTCTGAATCATTAATGTGCATATATGTTTAAATTGATGAGTTATGGATGCTTTACACTAAGTTTTGAAATCTTGAAGTGATGTTTAAATAAAATTTTTGCATTTATGTTGGGGCTGATATGTTCTTACTAAGTCTTGCCTTGTACGTCTCTTCCACATTCGGGGACGAATGTTCCCAAGGGGGAGATATTGAAACGACCCCAAAAAATGCCCGAAAATGTGCTTCGGAAACACCTATAATTGTAATTTCCATATATCTCAAAATCCGTTTCGTTTTTCGAAAATCCGACTTCATATTCTTGTTTAGGGGGTCAAATTGAGTGGGAAATGGGTCTAACCCAAATTTTAGAGCAACCGTATCAAAATCCAAAATTTCCAAGTGAAGCCTTTTTCGAGGGTCTACTTTGGAGGGTCATATCTCCTAGCACACAAATTATTTGGTGGCCAATAATATATCCATGGAAAGCCCTTTGAGTTAGCTATCTAACGCACTTCGTTTCACCTTATTCGGAGTTCGGACGAAGAAGTTATGCCCATTTTCGTAAAGTCTGTCCAGCAGAAAATCCAAATTCCAGTAGCTGATTTTACTGTTCATCTACTGTTCACCCGCCTGTTTTTTTTTTCTAAGTGTTGGACCCTTTTTTTCAAAGGACTTATATTAATTCCTAGATACCATAATCCAATTCCCATCCCAAAAAAAAACATTTCCCTCTCTACAATCCTCCATTTAAGAAGAAGAAGAAGTGGGAGCTAGGGCTTTGGATTCAAGGCTTTCTTCATCAATTTTCGTGGGAGATCATAGCAAAGGTATGGGGGTCTGATCCTTGTCTAATTTTCCATACAAGGAGCCAAATCCAAAGTTACTTCAAAATATGAAAAATCTAGGTTTTCACTCAATCTCATGGGTTCTTCCATCAAATGGTTTTAAAAGGTTTCTAATGACACTTTATGGTTATATTGTTGTTGTATTGACGATTTAAGATGAAAATACTCCATGAACCCATGATTTCTCTCTATTCCTAGTTTATGCCTTTATGAAGTGGTTGCTAGATAATGAATGTATATGAATCAAACTTGTTTAAAGGTCTTTAGATTGTTGAAGTATGTCATTACCCATGCTTATTTTATGGTGTATTGTTGGTGTATTGGTATGTGAGGCTTATGGCCTTAAAGGCATAGTATGAGAAATTGGAGTGTTATCATGACATTATATGAATGAGAATCCAATGAAGATAATGTGATCATGTTATGAATGTAAAGGTGTTGTTGTAGGTTGTTCACTGTTTTGGTTGCATAATTACTACCCTAATTTCCATGCTCTTTGATTTCATTACATGCCTTCAAGGTGTTTGACAAAATGTCCAACTATGGAGAATTGATAAATTGATGTTTTAAAGCTTGAGTTATGAGATGTATGGAACTTCAAAGATGTGTTGATGACAAACTAAGCTTGTGTATATGTTCATTCCATACGTGAGATTGCATTAGAGCCTAATGAGAATTTCCTATATAAAGTGTTGCATGACCATGCCCGGTCCGGGGGAAAAGAACCGGACAATCATGTGAGAGGTTTATATCTCACCACCTAGGATGTTTGGGGTGTGACCAACATCAACCATGTGAGAGGTTTATATCTCACCACCTAGGATGTTTGGGGTGTGACCAACATCAACCATGTGAGAGCTTTATATCTCACCACCTAGGATGCTTGGGGTGTGACCAACATCAACCATGTGAGGGGTTTATACCTTGCCACCAGGGTGTCCGGGTGTGAACGGCATCCCCCATCCTAAGTTGGGGTTATAGATTGGTTGGATCATGCATACACATATGATATCTACTATTAGTATAGATTTACTTAAACATGTTTTGACTTCACTTTGATCATGCATCCTCATATTGTTATTCATAATGCCTATGAAACTATTTCTTGTATTTCGATTGTGTCCTTGTTTATTGTTGTGTTGCACCCCGCATACTTAGTACATTCCAAGTACTAACGCATATTTTGCCTACATGATGTCACCATGTAGGGACCGGAGCTACTCTTGATCCTTCTCTCCATTCACGTGGCTAGTACGACGCTTATCCGAGTTTGTTGGTGAGTCCTCAATAATTCGAGGGCTAGGTTATGTTTCTTACTCCTATGTTTTGAGACTTTAGCTTGCAATTGTATTTTAACTATGAGGGGAGCCGGTAATATGTCATGGCCCCCGTCCTATCTATGTATGTAGAGGTGTGAGTTGGACAAGTATTTTGTAAACGAGCTTGACTCTTATTCTATGATGTCATTTTGAAATGGTTTGCCTTAGTCCCTATTTCCCGTTAATTAATGTTGAATGTACTTCCGCGACCGATGAAGTGTGATGACAAGTTTGAGAGGCTTGTTTGGGGTTCCTTCGGGTTCCTCATTCGCCATGTCACGTCTAGGCCCTAGGCTTGGGTCGTGACAAGCTTGGTATCAGAGCACTAGGTTGTTAAATCCTCGGAGTCCAACACACCGCGTTGAGTAGAGTCCTAATCATGGTTGTGAAGCGCGCCACGACTATGAATGGGAGGCTACAAAACGTTTTAGGAAAGGTTTCCCTTCTTCATGTTCTATGTCGTGCTTAGAGTGTGATAAGGTGATTCCTCCCTAACGCTTGTTCTTTGATTGCTAGATCATCATGCCAAACATGAGGGGAAGACGGGCCCGATCACCGGAAGAGCCACCCACCAATGGTGAGCTCCGTGATGCACTCACCATGCTTGCACAAGTGGTATCTAACCAAGTGCAACAAGGAGCCCAAGCTCCTCGAACTACCACCCCGGGGGAAAGGGTGAGAGATTTCATGAGGATGAACCCTCCGGTCTTCCATGGTTCAAAGGTGGATGAGGACCCGCAAGAGTTCATCGATGAGGTATGCAAAATCTTGACCATTATGGATGTTGGTGCTTGTGAGAAGGCGGAATTGGCGGCTTACCAACTCAAGGGGGTTGCTCAAATTTGGTTTGATCAATGGAAGGGTGAGAAAGGTAATGGCTATGTGGTGTTGTGGGAGGAGTTTAAAATTGCTTTCCTTAATAGGTTCTTCCCTCTTGAGCTTAGGGAGGCAAAGTTGGTGGAGTTCATGAACTTGAAGCAAGGAGCCATGAGTGTGAGGGAGTATGCCCTCAAATTTGTCCAACTCTCCAAGTATGCACCTCACTTGGTGGCCGACTCTAGGTCGAGGATGAACAAATTTGTGATGGGTGTATCCGACTTGGTTAGTGAGGAGTGTCGGTCCGCTATGCTCATTGGAGATATGGATTTGTCTCGGTTGATGACTTATGCCGAGAAAATGGAGGAGGAGAAATTGAGGAAGAGAAGGGGGCACGAGGCCAAGAGGGCCCGATTGGAGAATAGGTTCCCTAAGGGTGCTAGATTTCATCAAGGCCGAGGAAACCCTCATGTCAACCGGGGATTTGCTATCAATGTTCCTAGACCTCAAGGGGGAGGTGAAGTGGGTTCTATGGATGTATGCCCTAAGTGTGGGAGGAAGCATGGTGGTCCTTGCATGAAGGGTTCGGGGTGCTTGCTTTGAATGTGGAGAAGTGGGTCATAAGAGGTTTGAATGTCCCAAGATCCGCAACAAGGTCCGAAGTGCTAACACTACTCCTTTGGGTAGAGGTGCTTCTCAAGTGGTGCCCCAAGGAACAATCGATTTTATGCTTTGCATGGTAGACAAGGTGTTAATGAGACCCCGGATGTGGTGACCGGTATGTTGCAAATCTTTGATTTTGATGTTTATACTTTGATTGATCCGGGTGCCACCCTTTCCTTTGTTACCCCCTTAGTTGCTAGAAAATTTCATGTTGAGTCGGAATTGTTGCATGAGTCATATGAAGTATCTACTCCCATTGGTGTCTCTATTGTTGCTAGAAAAGTGTATAGAAATTGTCCGGTTTGCATATTGAATAAGTTGTTGCCTTGCGATCTTATTGAGTTGAACATGGTGGATTTTGATGTTATTCTTGGGATGGATTGGTTGCATGCATATTATGCTTCTATTGATTGTAGACTCGTAAAGTCAAGTTCCGATTTCCTAATGAACCCGTTCTTGAGTGGGAGAGCCGGGATGTTGTGGTGAAGGGGAAATTCATTTCTTGCATTAAAGCCCATAGGTTGATTTCCAAAGGGTGCTTGTACCATATTGTGAGAGTCAATGATGTGGAGTCTAAAGTCCCTCCTGTTGAGTCTATTCCGGTTGTTAATGAGTTTCTAGATGTCTTCCCAGAAGACCTTCCCGGTGTCCCTCCCGAAAGGGAGATAGATCTTGGTATAGACCTCCTTCCCGATACTCAACCTATTTCTATCCCCCCTTACCGTATGGCCCCGGCAGAGTTGAAAGAGTTGAAAGAGCAATTAAAAGATTTGTTAGAGAAGGGATTTATTAGACCTAGTCATTCTCCCTGGGGTGCTCCGGTTTTGTTTGTGAAGAAGAAAGATGGGTCTCTTAGAATGTGTATTGATTATCGACAACTTAATAGGGTCACCGTCAAGAATAGGTATCCTCTTCCAAGGATTGACGATTTATTTGACCAATTGCATGGGGCTAGTCACTTCTCTAAGATTGATCTTCGGTCAGGGTATCATCAAGTGAAGGTGAGGGAGTGTGATATTCCCAAGACGGCCTTTCGTACTAGGTATGGGCACTATGAGTTTGTGGTGATGTCTTTCGGGTTGACTAATGCTCCGGCTCTCTTTATGGATTTGATGAATAGGGTTTTCAAACCCTACCTTGATTCTTTTGTGGTGGTGTTTTATAGATGACATCTTGATCTATTCTCGGGGTGAGGAAGAGCACAAGGGTCACTTAAGGGATGTGTATTGGTGGGGCGGTATGAAGAAGGACATTGCAAAATTTGTTTCGGGTTGCCATAGTTGTCAACAAGTCAAGGCTGAACATCAAAGGCCGGGTGGCCTAACTCAAGACATTGAGATACCTACTTGGAAGTGGGAAGAAATCAACATGGATTTTGTAGTGGGCTTACCCAAGGCTAGAAGAGGCTTTGATTCGGTTTGGGTGGTGGTTGATCGGATGACAAAGTCGGCTCATTTCCTACCGGTTAAAACTACTTACGGGGCTGAAGAGTATGCCAAGTTGTACATTCATGAATTGGTAAGGTTGCATGGGATTCCTTTGTCTATCATCTCGGATCGTGGTGCCCAATTCACTTCTCACTTTTGGAAGTCATTCCAAAGGGGTCTTGGTACAAAGGTAAAGCTTAGCACGGCCTTCCACCCTCAAACGGATGGCCAAGCCGAAAGAACAATTCAAACCTTGGAGGATATGCTTAGAGCTTGTGTATTGGAGTTGAAAGGTAGTTGGGATGATCATCTTCCTTTGATTGAATTTGCATACAACAATAGTTATCATTCTAGTATCGGTATGGCTCCTTTTGAGGCACTTTATGGTAGACGGTGTAGGTCACCGGTTGGGTGGTTTGAAGTCGGAGAGGTGGCCTTGTTGGGGTCCGGATCTGGTCATGGATGCTCTTGAGAAGGTAAGGATGATTAGGGAGAGGTGAAAACAGCCCAAAGTCGTCAAAGGTCTTATGCCGATGTGAGGAGACGGGATCTTGAATTCAAAGTGGGTGATTGGGTTTATTTGAAGGTTTCTCCAATGAAAGGTGTGGTTCGTTTTGGTAAGAAGGGGAAATTAAGTCCTAGGTATGTCGGTCCTTATGAGATAATAAAAAGGGTTGGTAAAGTAGCCTATGAGTTGGGGTTGCCCAAGGAGATGGAATTAGTTCATCCGGTATTCCATGTATCGATGTTGAGGAAATGTGTTGGTGATCCTAACGCTATTGTACTCTTTGAGGTTGTGGGTGTTGTAGAAGATAATTTGACGTATGAAGAAGTCCCGGTTCAGATCTTAGATAGACAAGTTAAAAGGTTGAGGAACAAAGAAGTGGCGTCCGTTAAGGTGCTTTGGAGAAATCAACAAGTGGAGAGTGCTACTTGGGAGGCCGAAGCGGACATGCAAAGACGTTATCCTTATCTATTCAACTCCACTCAAGCCTAAGGTATTAAATCAAGTCCTTTGTACTCCATCGAGTCCTACATTTCAGCCTCTGAATCATTAATGTGCATATATGTTTAAATTGATGAGTTATGGATGCTTTACACTAAGTTTTGAAATCTTGAAGTGATGTTTTAAATAAAATTTTTGCATTTATGTTGGGGCTGATATGTTCTTACTAAGTCTTGCCTTGTACGTCTCTTCCACATTCGGGGACGATGTTCCCAAGGGGGAGATATTGAAACGACCCCAAAAAATGCCCGAAAATGTGCTTCGGAAACACCTATAATTGTAATTTCCATATATCTCAAAATCCGTTTCGTTTTTCGAAAAATCCGACTTCATATTCTTGTTATAGGGGGTCAAATTGAGTGGGAAATGGGTCTAACCCAAATTTTAGAGCAACCGTATCAAAATCCAAAATTTCCAAGTGAAGCCTTTTTTCGAGGGTCTACTTTGGAGGGTCATATCTCCTAGCACACAAATTATTTGGTGGCCAATAATATATCCATGGAAAGCCCTTTGAGTTAGCTATCTAACGCACTTCGTTTCACCTTATTTCGGAGTTCGGACGAAGAAGTTATGCCCATTTTCGTAAAGTCTGTCCAGCAGAAAATCCAAATTCCAGTAGCTGATTTTTACTGTTCATCTACTGTTCACCCGCCTGTTTTTTTTTTCTAAGTGTTGGACCCTTTTTTTCAAAGGACTTATATTAATTCCTAGATACCATAATCCAATTCCCATCCCAAAAAAAAACATTTCCCCTCTCTACAATCCTCCATTTAAGAAGAAGAAGAAGTGGGAGCTAGGGCTTTGATTCAAGGCTTCTTCATCAATTTTCGTGGGAGATCATAGCAAAGGTATGGGGGTCTTGATCCTTGTCTAATTTTCCATACAAGGAGCCAAATCCAAAGTTACTTCAAAATATGAAAAATCTAGGTTTTCACTCAATCTCATGGGTTCTTCCATCAAATGGTTTTAAAAGGTTTCTAATGACACTTTTTATGGTTATATTGTTGTTGTATTGACGATTTAAGATGAAAATACTCCATGAACCCATGATTTCTCTCTATTCCTAGTTTATGCCTTTATGAAGTGGTTGCTAGATAATGAATGTATATGAATCAAACTTGTTTAAAGGTCTTTAGATTGTTGAAGTATGTCATTACCCATGCTTATTTTATGGTGTATTGTTGGTGTATTGGTATGTGAGGCTTATGGCCTTAAAGGCATAGTATGAGAAATTGGAGTGTTATCATGACATTATATGAATGAGAATCCAATGAAGATAATGTGATCATGTTATGAATGTAAAGGTGTTGTTGTAGGTTGTTCACTGTTTTGGTTGCATAATTACTACCCTAATTTCCATGCTCTTGATTTCATTACATGCCTTCAAGGTGTTTGACAAAATGTCCAACTATGGAGAATTGATAATTGATGTTTTAAAAGCTTGAGTTATGAGATGTATGGAACTTCAAAGATGTGTTGATGACAAACTAAGCTTGTGTATATGTTCATTCCATACGTGAGATTGCATTAGAGCCTAATGAGGAATTTCCTATATAAAGTGTTGCATGACCATGCCCGGTCCGGGGGAAAAGAACCGGACAATCATGTGAGAGGTTTATATCTCACCACCTAGGATGTTTGGGGTGTGACCAACATCAACCATGTGAGAGGTTTATATCTCACCACCTAGGATGTTTGGGGTGTGACCAACATCAACCATGTGAGAGGTTTATATCTCACCACCTAGGATGCTTGGGGTGTGACCAACATCAACCATGTGAGGGGTTTATACCTTGCCACCAGGGTGTCCGGGTGTGAACGGCATCCCCCATCCTAAGTTGGGGTTATAGATTGGTTGGATCATGCATACACATATGATATCTACTATTAGTATAGATTTACTTAAACATGTTTTGACTTCACTTTGATCATGCATCCTCATATTGTTATTCATAATGCCTATGAAACTATTTCTTGTATTTCGATTGTGTCCTTGTTTATTGTTGTGTTGCACCCCGCATACTTAGTACATTCCAAGTACTAACGCATATTTTGCCTACATGATGTCACCATGTAGGGACCGGAGCTACTCTTGATCCTTCTCTCCATTCACGTGGCTAGTACGACGCTTATCCGAGTTTGTTGGTGAGTCCTCAATAATTCGAGGGCTATGTTATGTTTCTTACTCCTATGTTTTGAGACTTTAGCTTGCAATTGTATTTTAACTATGAGGGGAGCCGGTAATATGTCATGGCCCCGTCCTATCTATGTATGTAGAGGTGTGAGTTGGACAAGTATTTTGTAAACGAGCTTGACTCTTATTCTATGATGTCATTTTGAAATGGTTTGCCTTAGTCCCTATTTCCCGTTAATTAATGTTGAATGTACTTCCGCGACCGATGAAGTGTGATGACAAGTTTGAGAGGCTTGTTTGGGGTTCCTTCGGGTTCCTCATTCGCCATGTCACGTCTAGGCCCTAGGCTTGGGTCGTGACAAGCTTGGTATCAGAGCACTAGGTTGTTAAATCCTCGGAGTCCAACACACCGCGTTGAGTAGAGTCCTAATCATGGTTGTGAAGCGCGCCACGACTATGAATGGGAGGCTACAAAACGTTTTAGGAAAGGTTTCCCTTCTTCATGTTCTATGTCGTGCTTAGAGTGTGATAAGGTGATTCCTCCCTAACGCTTGTTCTTTGATTGCTAGATCATCATGCCAAACATGAGGGGAAGACGGGCCCGATCACCGGAAGAGCCACCCACCAATGGTGAGCTCCGTGATGCACTCACCATGCTTGCACAAGTGGTATCTAACCAAGTGCAACAAGGAGCCCAAGCTCCTCGAACTACCACCCCGGGGGAAAGGGTGAGAGATTTCATGAGGATGAACCCTCCGGTCTTCCATGGTTCAAAGGTGGATGAGGACCCGCAAGAGTTCATCGATGAGGTATGCAAAATCTTGACCATTATGGATGTTGGTGCTTGTGAGAAGGCGGAATTGGCGGCTTACCAACTCAAGGGGGTTGCTCAAATTTGGTTTGATCAATGGAAGGGTGAGAAAGGTAATGGCTATGTGGTGTTGTGGGAGGAGTTTAAAATTGCTTTCCTTAATAGGTTCTTCCCTCTTGAGCTTAGGGAGGCAAAGTTGGTGGAGTTCATGAACTTGAAGCAAGGAGCTATGAGTGTGAGGGAGTATGCCCTCAAATTTGTCCAACTCTCCAAGTATGCACCTCACTTGGTGGCCGACTCTAGGTCGAGGATGAACAAATTTGTGATGGGTGTATCCGACTTGGTTAGTGAGGAGTGTCGGTCCGCTATGCTCATTGGAGATATGGATTTGTCTCGGTTGATGACTTATGCCGAGCAAATGGAGGAGGAGAAATTGAGGAAGAGAAGGGGGCACGAGGCCAAGAGGGCCCGATTGGAGAATAGGTTCCCTAAGGGTGCTAGATTTCATCAAGGCCGAGGAAACCCTCATGTCAACCGGGGATTTGCTATCAATGTTCCTAGACCTCAAGGGGGAGGTGAAGTGGGTTCTATGGATGTATGCCCTAAGTGTGGGAGGAAGCATGGTGGTCCTTGCATGAAGGGTTCGGGTGCTTGCTTTGAATGTGGAGAAGTGGGTCATAAGAGGTTTGAATGTCCCAAGATCCGCAACAAGGTCCGAAGTGCTAACACTACTCCTTTGGGTAGAGGTGCTTCTCAAAGTGGTGCCCCAAGGAACAATCGATTTTATGCTTTGCATGGTAGACAAGGTGTTAATGAGACCCCGGATGTGGTGACCGGTATGTTGCAAATCTTTGATTTGATGTTTATACTTTGATTGATCCGGGTGCCACCCTTTCCTTTGTTACCCCTTAGTTGCTAGAAAATTTCATGTTGAGTCGGAATTGTTGCATGAGTCATATGAAGTATCTACTCCCATTGGTGTCTCTATTGTTGCTAGAAAAGTGTATAGAAATTGTCCGGTTTGCATATTGAATAAGTTGTTGCCTTGCGATCTTATTGAGTTGAACATGGTGGATTTTGATGTTATTCTTGGGATGGATTGGTTGCATGCATATTATGCTTCTATTGATTGTAGGACTCGTAAAGTCAAGTTCCGATTTCCTAATGAACCCGTTCTTGAGTGGGAGAGCCGGGATGTTGTGGTGAAGGGGAAATTCATTTCTTGCATTAAAGCCCATAGGTTGATTTCCAAAGGGTGCTTGTACCATATTGTGAGAGTCAATGATGTGGAGTCTAAAGTCCCTCCTGTTGAGTCTATTCCGGTTGTTAATGAGTTTCTAGATGTCTTCCCAGAAGACCTTCCCGGTGTCCCTCCCGAAAGGGAGATAGATCTTGGTATAGACCTCCTTCCCGATACTCAACCTATTTCTATCCCCCCTTACCGTATGGCCCCGGCAGAGTTGAAAGAGTTGAAAGAGCAATTAAAAGATTTGTTAGAGAAGGGATTTATTAGACCTAGTCATTCTCCCTGGGGTGCTCCGGTTTTGTTTGTGAAGAAGAAAGATGGGTCTCTTAGAATGTGTATTGATTATCGACAACTTAATAGGGTCACCGTCAAGAATAGGTATCCTCTTCCAAGGATTGACGATTTATTTGACCAATTGCATGGGGCTAGTCACTTCTCTAAGATTGATCTTCGGTCAGGGTATCATCAAGTGAAGGTGAGGAGTGTGTGATATTCCCAAGACGGCCTTCGTACTAGGTATGGGCCACTATGAGTTTGTGATGTCTTTCGGGTTGACTAATCTCCGGCTCTCTTTATGGATTATGAGATGGTTTTCAAACCCTACCTTGAATTCGGTGGTTGGGTGTTTATAGATGACATCTTGAAATATATCTCGGGGTGAGGAAGAGCACAAGGGTCACTTAAGGGATGTGTATTGGTGGGCGGTATGAAGAAGGACATTGCAAAATTTGTTTCGGGTTGCCATAGTTGTCAACAAGTCAAGGCTGAACATCAAAGGCCGGGTGGCCTAACTCAAGACATTGAGATACCTACTTGGAAGTGGGAAGAAATCAACATGGATTTTGTAGTGGGCTTACCCAAGGCTAGAAGAGGCTTTGATTCGGTTTGGGTGGTGGTTGATCGGATGACAAAGTCGGCTCATTTCCTACCGGTTAAAACTACTTACGGGGCTGAAGAGTATGCCAAGTTGTACATTCATGAATTGGTAAGGTTGCATGGGATTCCTTTGTCTATCATCTCGGATCGTGGTGCCCAATTCACTTCTCACTTTTGGAAGTCATTCCAAAGGGGTCTTGGTACAAAGGTAAAGCTTAGCACGGCCTTCCACCCTCAAACGGATGGCCAAGCCGAAAGAACAATTCAAACCTTGGAGGATATGCTTAGAGCTTGTGTATTGGAGTTGAAAGGTAGTTGGGATGATCATCTTCCTTTGATTGAATTTGCATACAACAATAGTTATCATTCTAGTATCGGTATGGCTCCTTTTGAGGCACTTTATGGTAGACGGTGTAGGTCACCGGTTGGGTGGTTTGAAGTCGGAGAGGTGGCCTTGTTGGGTCCGGATCTGGTCATGGATGCTCTTGAGAAGGTAAGGATGATTAGGGAGAGGTTGAAAACAGCCCAAAGTCGTCAAAGGTCTTATGCCGATGTGAGGAGACGGGATCTTGAATTCAAAGTGGGTGATTGGGTTTATTTGAAGGTTTCTCCAATGAAAGGTGTGGTTCGTTTTGGTAAGAAGGGGAAATTAAGTCCTAGGTATGTCGGTCCTTATGAGATAATAAAAAGGGTTGGTAAAGTAGCCTATGAGTTGGGGTTGCCCAAGGAGATGGAATTAGTTCATCCGGTATTCCATGTATCGATGTTGAGGAAATGTGTTGGTGATCCTAACGCTATTGTACCTCTTGAGGTTGTGGGTGTTGTAGAAGATAATTTGACGTATGAAGAAGTCCCGGTTCAGATCTTAGATAGACAAGTTAAAAGGTTGAGGAACAAAGAAGTGGCGTCCGTTAAGGTGCTTTGGAGAAATCAACAAGTGGAGAGTGCTACTTGGGAGGCCGAAGCGGACATGCAAAGACGTTATCCTTATCTATTCAACTCCACTCAAGCCTAAGGTATTAAATCAAGTCCTTTGTACTCCATCGAGTCCTACATTTCAGCCTCTGAATCATTAATGTGCATATATGTTTAAATTGATGAGTTATGGATGCTTTACACTAAGTTTTGAAATCTTGAAGTGATGTTTAAATAAAATTTTTGCATTCATGTTGGGGCTGATATGTTCTTACTAAGTCTTGCCTTGTACGTCTCTTCCACATTCGGGGACGAATGTTCCCAAGGGGGAGATATTGAAACGACCCCAAAAAATGCCCGAAAATGTGCTTCGGAAACACCTATAATTGTAATTTCCATATATCTCAAAATCCGTTTCGTTTTTCGAAAATCCGACTTCATATTCTTGTTTAGGGGGTCAAATTGAGTGGGAAATGGGTCTAACCCAAATTTTAGAGCAACCGTATCAAAATCCAAAATTTCCAAGTGAAGCCTTTTTCGAGGGTCTACTTTGGAGGGTCATATCTCCTAGCACACAAATTATTTGGTGGCCAATAATATATCCATGGAAAGCCCTTTGAGTTAGCTATCTAACGCACTTCGTTTCACCTTATTCGGAGTTCGGACGAAGAAGTTATGCCCATTTTCGTAAAGTCTGTCCGGCAGAAAATCCAAATTCCAGTAGCTGATTTTACTGTTCATCTACTGTTCACCCGCCTGTTTTTTTTTCTAAGTGTTGGACCCTTTTTTTCAAAGGACTTATATTAATTCCTAGATACCATAATCCAATTCCCATCCCAAAAAAATTTCCCTCTCTACAATCCTCCATTTAAGAAGAAGAAGAAGTGGGAGCTAGGGCTTTGGATTCAAGGCTTTCTTCATCAATTTTCGTGGGAGATCATAGCAAAGGTATGGGGGTCTTGATCCTTGTCTAATTTTCCATACAAGGAGCCAAATCCAAAGTTACTTCAAAATATGAAAAATCTAGGTTTTCACTCAATCTCATGGGTTCTTCCATCAAATGGTTTTAAAAGGTTTCTAATGGCACTTTATGGTTATATTGTTGTTGTATTGACGATTTAAGATGAAAATACTCCATGAACCCATGATTTCTCTCTATTCCTAGTTTATGCCTTTATGAAGTGGTTGCTAGATAATGAATGTATATGAATCAAACTTGTTTAAAGGTCTTTAGATTGTTGAAGTATGTCATTACCCATGCTTATTTTATGGTGTATTGTTGGTGTATTGGTATGTGAGGCTTATGGCCTTAAAGGCATAGTATGAGAAATTGGAGTGTTATCATGACATTATATGAATGAGAATCCAATGAAGATAATGTGATCATGTTATGAATGTAAAGGTGTTGTTGTAGGTTGTTCACTGTTTTGGTTGCATAATTACTACCCTAATTTCCATGCTCTTTGATTTCATTACATGCCTTCAAGGTGTTTGACAAAATGTCCAACTATGGAGAATTGATAAATTGATGTTTTAAAGCTTGAGTTATGAGATGTATGGAACTTCAAAGATGTGTTGATGACAAACTAAGCTTGTGTATATGTTCATTCCATACGTGAGATTGCATTAGAGCCTAATGAGAATTTCCTATATAAAGTGTTGCATGACCATGCCCGGTCCGGGGGAAAAGAACCGGACAACCATGTGAGAGGTTTATATCTCACACCTAGGATGTTTGGGGTGTGACCAACATCAACCATGTGAGAGGTTTATATCTCACCACCTAGGATGTTTGGGGTGTGACCAACATCAACCATGTGAGAGGTTTATATCTCACCACCTAGGATGTTTGGGGTGTGACCAACATCAAGATTGATTTATCTCATAGGATGCTTGTGTGACCAACATCAACCATGTGAGGGGTTTATACCTTGCCACCAGGGTGTCCGGGTGTGAACGGCATCCCCCATCCTAAGTTGGGGTTATAGATTGGTTGGATCATGCATACACATATGATATCTACTATTAGTATAGATTTACTTAAACATGTTTTGACTTCACTTTGATCATGCATCCTCATATTGTTATTCATAATGCCTATGAAACTATTTCTTGTATTTCGATTGTGTCCTTGTTTATTGTTGTGTTGCACCCCGCATACTTAGTACATTCCAAGTACTAACGCATATTTTGCCTACATGATGTCACCATGTAGGGACCGGAGCTACTCTTGATCCTTCTCTCCATTCACGTGGCTAGTACGACGCTTATCCGAGTTTGTTGGTGAGTCCTCAATAATTCGAGGGCTATGTTATGTTTCTTACTCCTATGTTTTGAGACTTTAGCTTGCAATTGTATTTTAACTATGAGGGGAGCCGGTAATATGTCATGGCCCCCGTCCTATCTATGTATGTAGAGGTGTGAGTTGGACAAGTATTTTGTAAACGAGCTTGACTCTTATTCTATGA
>NW_026020242.1:1183767-1344925 GCF_900185275.1 Solanum verrucosum
CCCATCGCAGGTTAGCCTTACCCGCTCCACAGGCAGCTAGGCATGCGCCAGCACCTCCAGCTAGAGGAGATGCCAGGGACAGGACCGTAGGGGTGGTCACCAGGGTATACGGGGTGGTCCCCGAGGAGGCAGGTTAGGGGGCAGAGCCGATACACAGGGTAGGGGAAGTCCAGGCCCACTTTTATGTAGCTCCAGCTAGAGCAGATGCTGAGACCTCGGACGATGTGATCACAGGTACAGTGTTATTATGACATCAGCCCGCATCCGCCTTATTTGATCCAGTCTCTACTTATTCCTATATATCTGTTTATTGTGCTCCTCGATTGAGTATGATCCCAGAGCTATTGGTTGAGCCGTTGCGTGTTTCAACCCCGGTAGGTGATTCTTTAGTAGTGGATCAGGTATTTAGATCCTGTGTGGTGACTATTCAGAGGCGAGACACTAGGGTTGATCTTATTTTGCTTGATATGGTGGATTTTGATTTGATTTTGGGTATGGATTGGTTATCTCCCCACCATGCGGTCTTGGATTGCTACGCTAAGACCGTTACTTTAGCCATGCCTGGTATTCCACCAGTGGTGTGGCAGGGCTCTTGTAGTCGCACGCCAGTTGGGGTGATATCTTTTGTTCGGGCCCAGAGGTTGATGGCTAGCGGGTGTTTGGCTTATTTAGCTTATGTTAGAGATGTTAGTAGGGAGGGTCCTACCGTTGATTCAGTACCTATTGTTCGAGAGTTTACAGATGTGTTTCCTGCCGATCTGCCTGGTCTCCCTCCTGATCGTGACATTGACTTTTCTATTGAAGTAGAGCCGGGCACTAAGCCCATTTCTATACCACCGTACCGTATGGCCCCCGTAGAGCTCAAGGAGCTCAGTGTTCAGATTCAGGATCTCTTAGATAAGGGATTCATTCGGCCTAGTGTATCGCCTTGGGGTGCCCCAGTCCTCTTCGTAAAGAAGAAGGACGGTACTATGCGATTGTGCATCGACTACAGGCAGTTGAACAAGGTGACGGTGAAGAACCGTTACCCCATGCCTAGGATTGATGATCTATTTGACCAACTTCAGGGTGCGTGGTATTTTCTAAGATTGATTTAAGATCCGGCTACCACCAGTTGAGGATTAGGGCAGCGGACGTCCCTAAAACTGCATTTAGGACTCGTTACGGCCACTATGAGTTCCTAGTGATGTCTTTTGGGTTGACTAACGCCCCTGCCGCGTTCATGGACTTGATGACTAGGGTGTTTAGGCCGTACTTGGATTTATTTGTCATAGTCTTCATAGATGACATTCTAGTATACTCGCGGAGCCGGGAGGAGCATGAGCAGCATTTGAGGATAGTGCTTCAGACTTTGAGAGGCCAGGACTTTATGCTAAGTTCTCAAAGTGCGAGTTTTGGCTTGAGTCCGTATCATTCTTGGGGCACGTGGTGTCTAAGGATGGCATTATGGTAGATCCCGCTAAGATTGAGGCCATTCGTGATTGGGCCAGGCCCACCTCTGTGACTGAGATTCGTAGCTTCGTCGGATTGGCAGGCTACTATAGGCGTTTTGTTGAGGGATTTTCTACTATAGCAGCGCCTTTGACTCGGTTGACTCGCCAGGATGTTCCGTTTGTGTGGTCGGAGGAGTGTGAGATGAGCTTTCTGAGGCTTAAGGAGTTGCTTACCACCGCTCCTATATTGACTCTTCCAGTTGAGGGCGAGGGGTTTACTGTTTATTGTGACGCATCCGGCATTGGTTTGGGTTGTGTACTGATGCAGCAGGGCCGCGTTATTGCTTATGCGTCGAGGCAGCTTAAGTCGCACGAGCGCAACTACCCCACTCATGACTTAGAGTTGGCGGCGGTGGTTTTTGCGCTTAAGATTTGGAGGCATTACCTGTATGGAGTTCGATGCGAGATCTATACTGATCACAGGAGCCTTCAGTACATTATGAGCCAGAGAGATCTTAATTCGAGACAGCGTCGTTGGATTGAGCTCCTGAAGGACTATGACCTCTCTATTCTCTACCATCCGGGCAAGGCAAATGTAGTAGCGGACGCCTTGAGTCGGAAAGCAGTGAGTATGGGTAGTCTAGCTTTTCTTTCTACTACGGAGCGACCATTAGCTTTGGACATCCAGTCCTTAGCTAACCGGATGGTACGGCTTGATATCTCTGATTCCCGGTGTGTACTAGCTTATGTGGATGCTCAGTCATCTCTGCTGGATCGGATTCGCAGCCGTCAGTTTGAGGATGAGGACTTAGTGGCACTTCGAGATCGAGTTTTGGGAGGTGACACTGGCCTGGCTACCTTAGATTTAGATGGGGTCTTAAGATTTGGTGATCGACTTTGTGTTCCAAGAGTTGGGGGTTTGATTCAGATGATTCTTACCGAGGCCCATGACTCCAAATATTCTATTCATCCGGGCACAGCTAAGATGTATCGGGACTTGAGACAGCACTACTGGTGGAGCGGCATGAGGAGAGATATTGCGGATTATGTATCGCGTTGCTTGAGTTGTCAGCAGGTTAAGGCCGAGCATTTGAGGCCTGGTGGTGAGCTTCAGAGATTACCCATTCCTGAGTGGAAATGGGAGAGGATCACCATGGACTTCGTTGTAGGATTACCCCGCACTTCCCGTGGTCTTGATAGTATTTGGGTCATCGTGGATCGATTGACCAAGTCAGCACACTTCATCCCTGTCCATACTTCCTACAGTGCTGAGAGGTTAGCCTGTATCTACATTCGAGAGGTGGTTCGTCTTCATGGTGTGCCTGTTTCCATCATCTCAGATCGGGACCCACAGTTCACATCTAGCTTCTGGAGGACCTTCCAGGATAAGTTGGGTACCCGTGTTGACCTTAGCACAGCTTTCCACCCACAGACTGATGGTCAGTCGGAGCGCACGATTCAGGTTCTTGAGGACATGTTGCGGGCTTGTGTTATGGATTTTGGGGGTCAGTGGGACCAGTATTTGCCATTTGCGGAGTTTGCGTATAACAATAGCTACCACTCGAGTATTCAGATGGCCTCATTCGAGGCCTTATATGGTAGGCGTTGTCGCTCTCCAGTTGGTTGGTTTGAGTCTACAGAGCCCAGGCCGCAAGGTACAGACTTGATGCGAGAGGCTTTAAATCATGTGAGGGTGATTCAAGATAGGCTCAGGACAGCCCAGAGTAGACATCAGAGTTATGCAGACCGTAGGCGTCGACCGTTGAAATTTGTTGTTGGTGATAGAGTGTCCGTCCGTGTGTCGCCCATGAAGGGTGTAATGAGTTTTGGGAGGCGGGGCAAGCTTAACCCCAGGTATATAGGTCCTTTTGAGATATTGAGGACAGTTGGGGAGGTCGCATATGAGTTAGTTTTGCCCCCGGTCTTTTCAGCTATTCACCCAGTTTTTCGGTGTTTTGATGTTGCGCCGGTATGTTCCAGATGAGTCCCATGTGATTCAGTATGATGCAGTTGACTTGGATGACAGTTTGAGATACATTGAGGAGCCAGTTGCTATTTTGGCCAGAGATGTCAGACGGTTGCGTTCCAGAGCCATTCCTATGGTTAAGGTCCATTGGAGACATCGTCCAGTTGAGGAGGCTACCTGGGAGATCGAGCATGAGATGCAGGCACAGTTCCCCGGCTTATTTGAGCATTCAGGTACTTCTTGACTCTTACTTTCCCGGACGAAAGTTCTTTTAGTAGTGGATATTGTAATGACCCTCCAGGTCATTTTTAAATTAAAGAATTATTTCCCTCGTATAGAGCATTCCTGTAGAGACCCCAAGTCAAATATGACTTGCTGACAGTGACTGTTCGGTCGCCTGGTCGTTCGTTTGGGTTTTAGGCCCGTTTCCCTATTTTGGCGATTTTATAACTTGAAAAATTGACTTTGGTCAACCTTCTTGGAAGACGTGCTCAGATGAAAATTCTGACATCTAGGTTAGCTTCGGAATATCGATTTTGGTCTAGAACGACCGTTTGTTCACTTCCCGAGGCTTTAGATGGCAGTTGTGGAATCTGGCTCAAAACGATACTGGGTGTGGGACCCACTTTTCATCGAAGCGATCTCCAAATGGAAATTCCGCCTTCACCGTTGAGTCCGAAATATCATTTTCAATCAGATTTCATATATGGTTTGTGTTTTTCCGACTCCGAACGAGTCCGAAATATCAAAATTTAAGTTTGAAGGGTTGTAGAATTCTAACGCGGCGGTGACGTGGCAGAGCCACGCGACGTCAAGTGGCAGCGGATGGAAATCTGGAAATTTCCAGATTTTACGACGAATTTCGTCCTAAATTTCTTTCACATCTTCAACATAAGATTTCTCCTCCATTTTAAGCCCGAATTAAGTGATTCAAAAGTCTAACTTCAAGAGAATTTCGTGGGGAATCTAGAGGTGATCTCAGGAACGCGAGGGGAGGCTTCGTTTGAGGTAAGAAATCGAATTTAGCTACTGCTAGGGTGATTTTCGGAATGAATTGTTGTTGAATTTTGAAATGTGAGATCTTTATCATCTTAGGTCCGTTTTGAGTCATTCTTGAGGCTAACTTGTAGAGTTTTTCGCAAGGATCGTCGTGGTGGTGATCAAGGGGCTGCTAGTGTTAATTGTTGTGGCTGATTTGCGATGTTTTAGGCATCTGTTTGTGCTAAATTTTGGGGTATTAGTTTAGTAAGGTATTTGGGACGTTTTCACGGATTCATTTTCGGGATTCCAATTGTGGGTCCCACAATCCCGTTTTAGACCCGATTTTGGGTTCGTCTCCGAAAAATATAATTTTAGTGTCAATATATTCGTAATGGCGAGGTGATTAACCTTTTGTTAGTGGGGAAGCATTTGGAGATCGTTCGGAGGGGAAAAGTTCTGGTACCGTACGTTGGAGCACGCGTGGTCGGCTTTCAGGTAGGCTATGGCTTTCCCTCGTGAGATTGAGCATGTTTAGGCATTTGTTATTGATTCTCTTGAGTATGGAGGGGTTCGGGTGTCGAGCATGCTAAATTTCTATAATCCCTGCCTTAGACCTTATTTCGGGAAAGTGTTGGATTATGACAGCATGTCTCTTGATATTATTGAACATCCATACCTTGTGGTGTATATGATAATATTGATTTGAAGTATGTTTGGCCTTAGTCTAGGCTTAGACTAGTGTTGCCATAGACTTGCGAGATTTCGGATGTCGTTGGACAGTAGAACTTTTTCCGACGTCGTTTCGGACGGTCAGCTCCTTGTAGAATGATGTAGCAGACTTGAGTCTGATAGTCGGTAACTCAGCTTATGACCTTGTATCCATAATGCCCTGCTTTTCTATTAGCTACAGTACCCGGTTAGAGTCCGTGGTCCAGCTTACTTATGTCCAGGCTTAGCTACAGTACCCGGTTAGAGTCCGTGGTCCAGCTTACCTGTGATCTGGTTTTGGCTACAATACCCGGTTAGAGTCTGTGGTCCAGCCCACCCGTGCCCGACCTTTGGCTACAGCACCCGGTTCGAGTCCGTGGTCCAGCCTATATAGGTTGACTCATTAGCTATAGTACTCGGTTCGAGTCCGTGGTCCAGCTTGCACGTGGTGTATTCCCAATTCCTCACTAAAGCTTCAGTTTAGTCTTGATTACTCTCATCTGTAGGTTGAGGTTTTGGAGGTTGGAGAGATTCCGATTAAAGTCCGGGACGTAATGAGATCCTGGAATATGATTGGGAATGGTTCAGTTAAAAGTCCGGAAATTGGTAATATTGTGATAGACCTTCTAGCTCCATTATTTTACTTCAACTGCCGGTGCATCTGCCGGGCTTATGGGGGTCCGTGCAGGAGGTTTCTTTTATTGTGCACGAGCGTACCCGTCGGGTTTATGGGAGCCCGGCGGAGTTAGTTAGATTACTTGTCTTTGTTGCCTGTACGCTCGTGTACATACCCCCATTTACTTCTCTTTGCACTTGATGTGACCCTTTATTTGCATTTCAGTTCACTTTTTCTTATCTTGCGCAGTCGGCCTATGATGCCTACTGGGTACCTGTTGTTTTGGTACTCATGCTACGCTCTGCATCTATTTCGTGATGCAGGTCCGAGCACTAGTAGCCAGCGTTGATCGAGCTTGGAGTAAACTTATCCGGAGACGGGGGTGAGCACACGGCGTTTTGTACTATTTCAGTCTCCATCTGTATATATAGACTTGTCTTTTTCCTTTCGAGACAGTCCAGTCTCTGTTGTCCAGTTTTGGGACTGGTACTCATTTTGTAGTAGCTCTGTACTGGTGACTTCCAGGTTCTGGGAGGGATCTTTATTTGTATATATGTTTTGGGTTGCTTCCGCCTGTTTATGTTGTTATTTTCCTACTCTTGTTTAATTTCTACCATCAGACCCATTACTTGTTGTTCCGGGTTACGAGTTGGCTTACCTGCTGGTGGGTTATAGTAGGTGCCATCATGACTTGATAAATCGGGTCGTGACAACCAAGTTCCTAGCTACTGCCTCCAGACCACAAATGGGACCATGGCTCGTGGAGCCCATCGTGGTCCGTGGAAGCCCACTTAAAATGAGGGGCATTTTAGGGACTTCACTTTTTAAGTCCTATCAAAGTGGGGTCGTTTTGTATTATTTTTATACAACTATATAAGTCATTTTAAGTAAAAATACTAATCTAAGTTTGAATCGATATTTGGATCTTAATATTTGCCTACTATTAATCTATCTAATCATGTTCTTATTATTTCAATTGAATAAAATCAAATTATTAAAGTTAATTTTTTCAAATAAAAAAGATCAACATAAACTAATTAATTGAAAACTTTTAAAGGTTTCACATTAAAAGAAATGCAAAGAAAGTTGTAGATTTGATTTCTTTTTATTTTAATTCTTCTTTTAAAAAAAAATAATAAATGCAATTTTATTAAATATACAAAGTGGGAAAGTAACTTAACTTATTAGAACTATATTTCATCTAAATATTATTAACTACATAGCGTAGAATATTAATTTTCGTATTTTAATCAAGAACAATATAAAAATAAGACTTTACGGCATGCAAGAATAATTACATGTTATATAAATTTTACTATAAATTTAATGATATAAAATTCTTAGTAGGCGTTTGGTCATGCGATATCATATCACGATATGGTGTCGTGAGATGAAATCAGCGTTTGGACATGCGATTTTACGCTGATTTCATCTCATGATTCCATATCATGAGAGGTGATATCATATTCTCCAAAAACCATGATATGGAATCACCATGTGATTTCATATCATGATTTGAGATATTTTAATACAATAATTGAACCATGAGTTTATATTTTGTTAAAACAACCCCACATTTATATCTACTAACCATTTGTTTCATATGTAAATAAAATTTATAATCACATCATCACTTTTTAAAATTTATTATTCTCACCAATATAAAATTTATTATCACTTTAAATTTGGTGAATATAAATGATAAAGTAGAAATTCATTTGGTGAATATAAATGAGAACAAAGGGAGTAATACTTTTTTGATTTTTCATAATAAAAAAAAACGTCTTAATCTTATGACTAAGCATAATATTGATAAAAAACAATTTTCATTAGCGGTGCCGCACTTTATTAATCTTAGTATTTGCAAAATGTTCGTTCACATGACTGAAGGATATCAAGTCCAATTGATTGAGGACTTAGGAAAATTTGATCAATTAGTTATTAATATTTAGTCAAGTGGACTAGTTATAATTTTTTTGATTAAATTTTATTAGAAGTGTTTTTGACTCAAACTTGTGGTAACTTTTTAAAATTTCGTTATTCAATAATATTTAACTATTGATTTTTCTTGTAAATAGTTAGAAGTTAGTGATGTTTGTTAATTTTTATCTTAGTGCATTTAACTTCTAAGTTAATATTTACTCACTAATGTATGTTTTTTTTCTATTTTATAGGTTATTTGTAAGAGTAGTTGAGAGATATGAACATATCAAGTACAATTTATGTTCAATTTTTTAAATTAAATTAAAGTTGGATGAAACAATTATTTAACTGAAGAACAAATAACTTTGTAATAATTTATTATGCGATTTTATAATTTTTGTTTATTTGATAAGATTTAATAAACAATTGGGGCTATTTTAATAGTTTTACAACTTATGGGATTTTTATGTTTATGAGAAAATATACAACACAAAAATTCCATATCGCATGTCCAAACAAACCTTCAATTTCATCTCATGATTTCATATCATGATACCATATCGCATGGCCAAACGGGCCCTTAATCTATTTCATATCATAATGCAAAAAATAAACATATATAAATTTGAGCAATTTCATAACATTGGAATCACATCTTGCATAATTATGAAATCAAATAATATAATGAAGATCAAGTGTTACCTCTTGTGAAAATTAATTCACTAAGAAAAGACCACAACAGGAACCACGAAAGAAAACCTTGAACTCAACCTTTGCCGTGTTGTTTTCATCTTTTCGCGAATGTATTGTATGAATGAGTTTTGTATGTGGGGATGGGTTTAGTATTGCTTTTTCTTTTTTTTTTTCTTTCTCCTTTTTGGCAGATTGTTTTCTTCTTTTTTTTCTTTTTTTTCCTTTTTTCCGTGTGTTCTTCTTCCATTTTTTTTCTCTGTTGTTGTAGTTCTCCCTCTCTTTTTTTATGTGTTGTTGGTAGTATGTATAGGGTGTGTGCAAGTGAGGGAGTTGAGGTGGAGTGTGATGGGATCATGGGGTAAAGGTGGGGTGAGTGGGTGTAATGGGTGTGAGATTAGTATTTTATTTTTAATAATATAATATAATATAGTAATATTATTTAACATTTTTTTAAAAAAATTAAGTAGCTAATAATAAATCATAATTAATAAATACTAGATTATTTGTTAAATAAAAATTAAAAGAAACATATATTTTTATAAACTTTCTTTTCTTTAAAACAAAAATTACACAAATGAAGAAACTCTATTTTTTTTAGTTTTCAATATTTAAAATAAACTTATAAAAATAAGATAAAAATAAAAATTTCTAATTTAGATCCAAAATAAATATTTAAATATTAAAAGGTGTAAAATTTTAGATTTGATCAAAAATTAGGTGTTCAAAAGATGCCCCTGTTTGCTTGGTAACATGAAGAGTTTTCAAGCAAAGAAGTGAACAATCTGCCTGATTTTTTGCCAACCAGTTATTTAAAAATAGAAAATAAATAAAGAAAGTGAATGTGACAGAGCCCTAGCTTTGAGCAGCCTACATATCTCGGATTATAAGAGAATTAGGTCACGTGTAGTTTAAGAACTGTTTTAACAAACTTTTTTTTATCTTTATTTTTTTTATCAAGGAAATAATAATTATTTAAAAAAAAATTCTTCGCTTTTTTTTATTTGAATTTTATTTAATAAGAACCACCGAACCCTAGGAGAGTGACCTACGTATCTCAACGATGTGAGAATCAGGTGCACGTAGTTCATGAAGCTTGAAACATTGAGTAAGAATATTTTATTTTTTTTGAAGAATGATACAAACTTTTTTATTTGTGAACAAACTTTTCATTTTTTTCTTTTGAAGTTTGAAAGAGGATTAAAAACTTCTTTTTTAATCTATATCACCGAACCTGTGGAGGGATGCCTACGTATCTCAACGATGTGAGAATTAGGTGTGCGTAGTTCTCAAATTTTTTTAACAAACTTTTGTTTTGTTATTGAATATTAATGCAAACTTCATCTTCTTTTTTATCTTTTTTTTTCAAACAAGGAAGTAAGAATTTATTATTTTAAAAAAAATATTTTGTTTTTTTTTTCATTTTATTGAATAAGGATCACCAAACCCTAGGAGGGTTACCTATGTATCTCAACGATGTGAGAATCAGGTGTGCGTAGTTCGCAAAGCTTTTTGTAAATATGTTTTAACTTAATGAAAAATATTCTTTTATTTCAAATATCTTGTTGCAAATATGCAAGGACTAGACTATTTGAGATTGACCAAATAATAATAGATATTTAATGAAGATACTAAAATAAAGTCTTCTAAATAATGTAACAAGTAGAACAGAGTTAAGAATATGAGGGTGTCAAGAAAAGGTTTTTGTCCTAGATGGATTTGACCCATGTGTCGAGCTCCATTAATTCAAACAAAATGTGCATGATGCAGATAAAGCGGATCCTATAAGGATAATCAATGTTGAGGCTTGTCTTACTAAGTTTAATAATCTAGTGGAATATGTGTCTAGACTGACTATAAAACGAGCAGACCACTCGAGTCGGGAAGGGACATGTAACACCCCGTAATTTAGTGAGTTGAACTAGTGAGTTCTAGAGCCTTTCGTAGGAGTTTTGGAGTGTCGTATGAGGATAAAAATCAAATGAAATGGTTCACGTACTTTGAATGGGGGTTTTAGGGGTTAAACGTCCGGGTACGACCACCCAAGGTACACCCAAGGGGTCCTTGAGAGGGGACCCCAAAAACAATCCCCAAAACTATCAAATTTGTGACCTACGGATGGCCAACTACAGCCAGTAGATCAAACCACGCCCCGTAGGTCATGGGCGTAGGTCAAGGCCTATTGAGGCCTGCCAAGGGATGCCTCAGGTACAAACCACGAGGGTGCAGAACGGGCAGTAGACCCATCCACGGTCCGTGGATGGGTGGGCGTAGGTGCTGCCATATTTTTAGATTTTTAGTTTTAGTTAGGTGTTTAGGAATTAAGTTAGTTATTAATTAGGGGTTAAGGGAGGTCGGTTAGTTAGTTAAATTACCTCCTATATAAGCTTAATAGGCCCCTAAACTAACTCATTAATTCATTCATCTTAGAACTCTCTAGAATCAAAGAAGAAGAGTCAAAGAAGAAGAAGAAGAATCAAAAAAGAAGAATCAAAGAAGAAGAAGAAGACGAAGAAGAAGAAGAGGAAGAAGAAGAAGAAGAGGAAGAATAAGAAGAAGAGGAAGAAGAAGAAGAAGAAGAAGAAGAAAAAGAAAAAGAAGAGGAAGAGGAAGAGGAAGAGGAAGAGGAAGAGGGAGAGGAAGAGGAGAGGAAGAGGAAGAGGAGAGGAAGAGGAAGAGGAAGAGGAAGAGGAGAGGAAGACGAAGACGAAGACGAAGACGAAGACGAAGACGAAGACGAAGACGAAGACGAAGACGAAGACGAAGACGAAGACGAAGACGAAGACGAAGACGAAGACGAAGAGGAAGACGAAGAGGGGGAAGAAGAGGAGGAAGAAGAAGAGGAAGAGGAAGAGGAAGAAGAGGAAGAGGAAGACAAAGAGGAAGAAGAAGAAGAGGAAGAAGAAGGGGAGGAAGAAGGGGAGGAAGAAGAGGAAGAAGAAGAAGAAGAAGAAGAAGAAGAAGAGGAAGAAGAGGAAGAAGAAGAAGAATAAGAAGAAGAGGAAGAAGAGGAAGAAGAAGAAGAAGAAGAAGAAGAGGAAGAAGAAGAAGAAGAAGAAGAAGAAGAGGAAGACGAAGAAGAGGAAGACGAAGAAGAGGAAGAAGAGGAAGAAGAGGAAGAAGAAGAAGAAGAGGAGGAAGAGGAGGAAGAGGAGGAGGAGGAGGAATAAGAGGAAGAAGAGGAAGACGAAAAAGAAGAAGAAGAAGACGGGCAGCAGCTAGGTCGAATTCACCATTGATTCAACCTTTGTTTAAGGCTTTGGTTAAAAGTATGTGAATCTTAATCATCTATGGGTTCTTCCACCCATATAGCCCCCACAGTTTCCCCACTTGTGAAATCAAAATCCCAATTCTAGCTAGGGTTGTGCTTGCATTATGGGTAGGGTTTGGGTGTGATTCCAGTCTAGTGGACATCACCCAACTATGATTGATTTAGTTTTGTTTAATGATATTATGATATTTTCATGTGATTTCTATGGTAAACCCTAATCTAAATTGATGAATGTGAGCTTTGTGGGTTTATGCCATTAGAGGCAAAGTTGAAGGTTCATAGGTGATCTTCCTAATTCAATGTTATGTGTAGTAATTGATCAAAGTTAGGATCATATAATCATCAATTGAACTAGACTCTATTGTGTAGGATTGATCTTGACTTTTAAAGTTAGAATTGAACCTTAATGATCAATTAAGACTAGAATCACCTAGTAATGAAAGATGTGATCAAATTATCTTGAAATCTAGGTATAAAAAAGAGATCAAGAAAGAAACCCTGAGAGTATGGTTGTGATCATGATAGCTAGGGCTTTAGGGTGAAGCTAATATGATTACCTTTAGATCCTAAGGCTTTGGAGAGTAAAATCTACATATGAATCCAAGGCAAATGAGTAAGAATTGTGTTGAGAGACCTTTACCTACCTAGTTCACCTTATGGATCATAGATGGTAGGAAGTGATAGAATCACTTAGGTCATAAAGAGATCCTTGTCTAATGAAGAATTCTAGACATGATACTAAGTATGACTATGAACTTAACATGAAAGACTTCTCACATATTAATGGTTCTAGGGTTGAAGGACTTCTCCTAACTAATTTAACCTAAGGCTAGTGGATTGTGATAGTTAATCACAGATGATCTAAAAGAGGTATTAGCATGGATTGGTTGTCAAGAACATCTTTCCATAAAATTGAGTCAAAGTAGAGACTTAATGATTATCTTGTGGGATTTATGCCTAGCACCGAGTGGATATTGAAATGAGATGGAGGTTCCCACCTAGTTGAGTTTGGGATCTCATGGAGGTTCCCACCTAGTTTAGTTTGGGCTTCCCACATGGGATCTCTCACCTAGAAGAGTATGGATTTCCCCAAGTGTGTCTCATGAGATGGAAGCCTCACCTAGTAGAGTTTGGGTTTCTAGTAGCAATCTCTGTATCCCATAACTACATCCCCGTAGGAAAGTTAGATAGTGGATCCGACTAAGCTAACAAACCGATCCTACCTTAGGCAAGTGGACCAACCCTTGATGGCATGGGTAACACTATCAAAAGATCATGTGATAGCTCATATGTTCTCATGTCAGTTAAGGCTATATCCCAATTAAACAAGATTTGGTAATGAACTAAGATTGTGCTCAATGTAGCATCTCCTAGGGTTCAAACCTCATGGGCTAAGATTATGCATAAGGTAGCATCTCTTAGAGTCCAATGCAAGTAATGGTCTAAGATTATGCATGAATGAGCATCTCCTAGAGATCAAACTAAATGAACTAAGAGTATGCATTAAATAGTATCTCCTAGGGTTCAACCTTAATGAACTAAGATGTACTTAATATAGTATATCATAGGGTTCTAACTAATGAGGGACTAAGACACTAGTGAAGGACCTCATAATGTTCAAGAGTATAAATGGACTTAGATATGCTTGAGTAGTGCCTCCTAGAGTCCATGATGATAATGAACTTAGACATACTAAAAGACGTATCTCATAGGGTCCAACTTTATAATGAACTTAGGTTATGCTTTAAGTAGCTTATCCTAGAGTTCTAACATGATGAACTAAGATGTACTTAGTATAGTATCTCTTAGGGTTCAAAACAAGAAGGGACTAAGATAGACTTAGTAAAGTGTCTCCTAGAGTCCCCATACTTTAAAAAGAGGGCTAGTCCCTAATTAAGGAACATGAGTATGATGAGCTAAAGAAGTACTTAGTATGAGTAGTAGTAAGGGATGCTACTCATGCCTTGCACAAGTATGAATTAAGGTTACCTTATGAGTGTTGTCTTACATAAGTTATGCTTGATGGATTGTTGCCATAGATGCCTTCCAAGATATGTTTGACTAAAGGTGATAGTGCCCTTGTCTACATGAAGTAAGCTGCTAGTGATACCAAAGGAGGGTGAATATGACTAGGATGACTTCAAGGTTATGCTTAGTGTAAAGGGTAGTATAGGATGCATTTCATACATTGCAAAAGTGTGCCTAAAGGTATGGTATTCTTGTGGTAGAAAGGCTTAGAGACTTGACCATGTATATAGACTATGATTAAGATGACTAAAAAGGGACACTTGGCTTGGGTGGTATTATGGGATGCTATTCATGTTTTGCACTTGTATGCTTTTGAGGTTATTTGAGAATGGTTCTATTATGGTATTGATGACTAATAGTCAATTATGCTTATATGATTATTTCTTATCTCCTATGCTCATTAACTAGGTCTTATGTTGACTTATGTTTGTATGATGCTTATGTTGGAAATCATGCTATGACTATAATGATTATGCTATGACTATGATGATTATGTTATGACTATGTGATTATCTCTTATGCTTATGTCTTATGTTGACAAACCATTTTGAGATGCTCTTATGATGTTGTGCTAGCTTTCATACTTGGTACATTTTGTACTAACGCATATTGGCTACATTTTAATCAAATGTAGGGTCTTGGAGATTGAGTTCTTTTGGAGGCTATGTTTGTAAGGTGCAAGAAGAGTTGAAGATTTTGGTGAGTCATCATAGCTTCGAGGATAAAACCCACCTTACCTTTATGTCTTTTATTTTCTTGTTAAGACTATTGTATGGGCTGTGTCTCAAGAGTTTATTCTAAAAAGTTGTATTATATGGTTTGAGAGAAAGTGTAGACTTCCGCTTGCTTCATGAAAAATGACTTCGATTGGAAAAATTTTAAATTTTCTCGTATATTTTATTATCTTATGTTCAGGATATGCTAAGGGCTTGTATGCGACCCCTTCGAGGTCAAGTACGCCATGCTATGTCTAGGGGGTACCCCTGGGTCGTGACAAACTTGGTATCAGAGCATATAAGGTTTTGGGATAAATTTAGGATATCTCAAACCACATCTGGTAGATTCTTGTTCATAAATGTGAAGCGCGCCACGTTTTATGAATAGGAGGCTATTGGATGTTTAGGAAATCTCACTTCTTCATTCTTTAAGTCGTGCCATAGAGTTTTATTTTAGTAGGCCCTTTTTCTAATTCGTGCTCTATGGTTTTTCAGGGTATGGCTAATACAAGGGCTAATGCTAGGAGAAATGAGGAAAGTGATGAGGACCATGAAGTTCCTCTCCAAGTTCCACCACAAGCTCCTCCTCAAGTTCCTAATGATGAAGCAGCTATGACTAATGTGGAAATAAGGGCGGCTCTCCAAACATTGACTCAACTCATGACGGTTCAAACTCAAGTCGTGACCACTCAAGCCCAAGCTATAACGTCCCAAGTCAATCGAGATGTTGGGCCCCGGGCAAACCCTAATGAGAGCACCATGGCTTCTAGGTTGAGAGATCTCACAAGAATGAACCCTCATATGTTCTTTGGTTCCAAAGTGAATGAAGATCCTCAAGAATTTGTGGAAGAGATCTACAAGATAGTTGATGCTATGGGGGTGACTTCTAGTGAGAAAGTCGAACTAGTCGCCTATCAATTGAAGGATGTGACCCAAGTATGGTATACTCAATGGAAGGATAATAGGCCTATAAGAGCGGGTCCCATAGGTTGGGAAGTATTCAAGAATTCATTCCTTGATAGGTTCTTTCCACGAGAAAAGAGGGAAGCAAAGGTGGAGGAATTTATCAACCTTCGTCAAGGAGGTATGAGTTCTCAAGAATATTATTTGAAATTCACTAAGTTGTCCAAATATGCTCCATCTTTGGTGGCAAATTCGAGAGATGAGATGAGTCGATTAGTGACCGAAGTGTCAGAGTTGATTGAGGAAGAGTGTCGTGAAGCAATGCTACATGATAATATGGACATCTCACGTCTAATGGTTTATGCTCAACAAGTTGAGGAGACAAATCTTAGGAAGAAAAATAGGGAAGTTAAGAGACCTAGAACCGATGATGGGGATTTCTCCAATGCTAGCTCCGATGGATATAGTCAACCTAGGACCCAACAAAAACTCTCCAACCAAGAGAGGGTGTCTAAACCTAAGCCTCTAAGAGGGAGTAATAGTGAATCTGTGTTGCTTAAGCCTACTTGCTCCAAGTGTGGGAGAAAGCATTATGGTGAGGTCTAGCCAGAAAGGAAGGGTGCTATGGTTGTGGTAATGAGGGTCACAAGATGAGAGATTGTCCAATCCTTAGGGCTAAAGGGATGGAAGCCAAGTCCAATGCTCCTAAGTAATCATAGGTTTTATGCTCTCCAATCTAGAGAAGATCAAGAGTGATCTCCTCATGTCCCTTCCGGTATGTGTTTTATGGTTTAGTAAAAATTTCCGGATTTCTTGTCTTTGGTGACTTGTTATGTTGGACTTTGAAGTTGTTTTTAGTATGCATGATGTTTAGAAAAGGTTGTGTAGGCTTACTCCCAAGTGGGGGATGGTGTGCCTATCTAGTAGGGTTATTGTGTGCTTTATGTGTCGCCATGATTTCCTTATATGCATGTTCATGAAAATGCTTAGGTCTTGTTATAAATGACTTATATGCATTGTTTCTCTCATGGTGTAGTACTTTGTATAGATTGTCATATAGTCTTCATGAGTTGATAATGAGCATGCCCTAGTTGTGGAGTTGAAAGGTTCCTCCTTGGATGAATGTTTTATGAGGTGAACTTTGCATTTAGGCTCCATGTGTATGAGTTTAGCATGTTTTAGTTAGGAGATGTAAGCTCCTCCTTTAAAAAGAGTAGATATAGATTTTGATGCATTTTTGAGTTGGTAGAAATAGATCCCACTCCCTTGAGTTGCATTGAATGAGTTTGGCTTTGAATTGAAGTTCTCTTGGTTGGTTGTGTGCATTTAGATGTAGTGCATGCATAATGAGCTGCTAAGTTAGATTTTTTACTTTAAGAAGTGTTTAAAGATTCATTCAAGGACGAATGTTCCCAAGTGGGGGATAATGTAACACCCCGTAATTTAGTGAGTTGAACTAGTGAGTTATAGAGCCTTTCGTAGGAGTTTTGGAGTATCGTATGAGGATCAAAATCAAAAGAAATGGTTCACGTACTTCAAATAGGGGCTTTAGGGTTTAAACGTTCGGGTACGACCCCCCAAGGACCATCCAAGAGGTCCTTGAGGGGGGACCCCAAAAACAGTCCCCAAAACTGTCAAATTTGTGAGCTACGGTTGGCCATCTACGGCCAGTAGATCAAACCATGCCCCGTAGGTCATGGGATTAGGTCAAGGTCTGTTGAGGCCTGCCAAAGGAAGCCTCAGGTGCAAACCACGAGGGTGCAGCACGGGCAGTAGACCCATCCACGGTCCGTGGATGGGTGGGCGTAGGTGCTGCCATATTTTTAGATTTTTAGTTTTAGTTAGGTGTTTAGGAATTAAGTTAGTTACTAATTAGGGGTTAAGGGAGGTAGGTTAGTTAGTTAAATTACCTCCTATATAAGCTTAATAGGACCCTAAACTAACTCATTAATTCATTCATCTTAGAACTCCCAAATCACTCTCCAAATATTCTCTCTCTAGAAGCAAAGAAGAAAAAGAAGAAGAAGAAGAAGAGGGGCAGCATCTAGGTCGAATTCACCATTGATTCAACCTTTGTTTAAGGCTTTGGTTAAAAGTATGTGAATCTTAATCATCTATGGGTTCTTCCACCCATAGAGCCCCCATAGTTTCCCCACTTGTGAAATCAAAAACTCAATTCGAGCTAGGGTTGTGCTTGCATTGTAGGTAGGGTTTGAGTGTGATTCCAATCTAGTGGATATCACCCAATTATGATTGATTTAGCTTTTTTTAATGATATTATGATATTTTCATGTGATTTCTATGGTAAACCCTAATCTAAATTGATGAATGTGATCTTTGTGGGTTTATGCCACTAGAGGCAAAGCTGAAGGTTCATAGGTGATCTTCCTAATTCAATGTTATGTGTAGTAATTGATCAAAGTTAAGATCATATAATCATCAATTGAACTAGACTCTATTGTGTAGGATTGAACTAGACTCTATTGTGTAGGATTGATCTTGACTTGTAAAGTTAGAATTGAACCTTTATGATCAACTAAGACTAGAATCACCTAGTAATGAAAGATGTGATCAAATTATCTTTAAATCTAGGTATAAAGAAGAGATCAAGAAAGAAACCCTGAGAGTAAGGTTGTGATCATGATAGATAGGGCTTTAGGGTGAAGCTAATATGATTAACTTTAGATCCTAAGGCTTTGAGAGTAAAATCTACATATGAATCCAAGGCAAATGAGTAAGAATTATATTGAGAGACCTTTACCTACCTAGTTCACCATATGGATCATAGATGGTAGGAAGTGATAGAATCACTTAGGTCATAAAGAGATCCTTGTCTAATGAAGAATTCTAGACATGATACTAAGCATGAATATGAACTTAACATGAAAGACTTCTCCCATAGTAATGGTTCTAGGGTTGAGGGACTTGTCCTAACTAATTGAACCTAAGGCTAGAGGGTCTTTATACCCAGGTCATGGATGGTGATAGTTGATCACACATGATCTAAAAGAGGTATTAACATGGATTGGTTGTCAATAAAATCTTTCCATAAAATTGAGTCAAAGTAGAGACTTAATGATTATCTTGTGGGATTTATGCCTAGCACCGAGTGGATATTGAAATGAGATGAAGGTTCCCACCTAGTTGAGTTTGGGATTTCATGGAGGTTCCCACTTAGTTTAGTTTGGGCTTCCCACATGGGATCTCTCACCTAGAAGAGTATGGATTTCCCCAAGTGTGTCTCATGAGATTGAAACCTCACCTAGTGGAGTTTGGGTTTCTAGTAGCAATCTCCATATTCCATAACTACATCCCCCGTAGGAAAGTTAGATAGTGGATCCGACTAACCTAACAAACTGGTCCTACCTTAGGCAAGTGGACCAACCCTTGAGGGTGTGCTTCGGTTAAGCCTATATCCCAATTAAACAAGGTTTGGTAATGAACTAAGATTGTGCTCAATGTAGCATCTCCTAGGGTTCAAACCTCATGGGCTAAGATTATGCATAAGGTAGCATCTCCTAAAGTCCAATACAAGTAATGGTCTAAGATTATGCTTGAAGGAGCATCTCCTAGAGATCAAACTAAATGAACTAAGAGTATGCATTAAATAATATCTCATAGGGTTCAACCCTAATGAACTAAGATGTACTTAATATAGTATATCATAGGGTTCTAAGTAGTGAGGGACTAAGACAAGTTAGTGAAGGACCTCATAATGTTCAAGTGTATAAATGGACTTAGTTATGCTTGAGTAGTGCCTCCTAGAGTCCATAATGATCATGAACTTAGACATACTAAAAGACGTATCTCATAGGGTCCAAATTTTTAACTTAGGTTATGTTTTAAGTAGCATTTCCTAGAGTTCTAACATGATGAACTAAGATGTACCTAGTATAGTATCTCTTAGGGTTCAAAACAAGAAGGGACTAAGATAGACTTAGTAAAGTGTCTCCTAGAGTCCCCATACTTTAAAAAGAAGGCTAGTCCCTAATTAAGGAACATGAGTATGATGGCCTAAAGAAGTACTTAGTATGAGTAGTAGTAAGGGATGTTGCTCATGCCTTGTACAAGTATGACTTAAGGTTACCTTATGAGTGTTGTCTTGCATGAGTTATGCTTGATGGATTTTTTGCCATAGATGCCTTCCAAGATATGTTTGACTAAAGGTGATAGTGCTCTTTTCTACATGAAGTAAGCTACTAGTGATACCAAAGGAGGGTGAATATGACTAGGATGACTTCAAGGTTATGCTTAGTGTGAAGGGTAGTATGGGATGCCTTTCATGCATTGCACAAGTGTGCCTTGAGGTTACTTAGAAGTATGGTACTCTTGTGGTAGAAAAGCTTAGAGACTTGACCGTGTATATAGTCTATGATTAAGATGACTAAAAAGGGATACTTGGCTTGGGTGGTATTATGGGATGCTATTCATGCTTTGCACTTGTATGCTTTTGAGGTTATTTGAGAATAGTTCTATTATGGTATTGATGACCAAGAGTCAATTATGCTTATATGATTATGTCTTATCTCTTATGCTCATTAACTATGTCTTATGTTGACTTATGTTTGTATGATGCTTATGTTGGAGATCATGCTATGACTATAATGATTATACTATGACTATGATGATTATGTTATGACTATGTGACTATCTCTTATGCCTATGTCTTATGTTGACTAATCATTTTGAGATGCTCTTATGATGTTTTTTGCTAGCTTTCATAGTTGGTACATTTTGTACTAACGCATAATGCCTACATTCTAATCAAATGTAGGGTCTTGGAGATTGAGTTCTTTTGGAGGCTAGGTTTGTAAGGTGCAAGAAGAGTTGAAGATTTTGGTGAGTCCTCATAGCTTCGAGGATAAAACCCATCTTACCTTTATGTCTTTCATTTTCTTGTTAAGACTATTGTATGGGCTGTGTCTCAAGAGTTTATTCTAAAAAGTTGTATTAGATGTTTTGAGACAAAGTGAAGAAGGTCTTTCGCTTGCTTCATGAAAATGACTTCGATTGTAAAAGTTTTAAATTTTCCTATATTTTCTATTACCTTATGTTCAGGATATGTTAAGTGGTTGTATGCGACCCCTTCGAGGTCAAGTACATCATGTTACGTCTAGGGGGTACCCCTGGGTCGTGATAGGACAACTTACTGGTAGTAGGGCTTTCCGGCCTCACTGTTAGTCCTTCTCATCCTTAAACATGTACTACTACAGAATCCTTTCCAGGAGCAATGTCGCATCTCTGGTATCTCAATGCTCGGGAGCGTAATCGCATCTCCGAATAAAGTATCTCAGAAGACTCAGATTGGTGCATAGTAAAGACAATTTATATTGCAATTCAAACAATATCAAAGCGGTAAATAAGCGGATAAATACCACATTAAGATAACAAACACAATAAAAATTAATAACATCCATATACAAGTCAATATTTACAAGCTCGAATTCTGGTTATCCCCAGTGGAGTCGTCATCTATCACACCCATATATATATATATATATATATATATATATATATATATATATATATATATATATATATATTACCTTAAAAGCATGAACTCCTAACTTGAATGGTAAATTACTATAATATCCCTAACTTAGGTTGTGACTTTTTCGATGAGTTGTGACCTTTCCGATAAGTTGTGATTTTTCGATGAGTTTTGACTTTTCCAAAGAGTTGTGACTTTTTCAATAAGTTGTAACTTTTCCAAAGGGTTGTGACTTCTTGGAAATGACACTTTTTCGATGAGTTGTGACTTCTTTCAAAGGGTTGTGATTTTTCAGTGAGTTGTGACTTTTCCAAAGAGTTGTGACTTTTTCAATAGTTGTGATTTTTCCAAAGGGTTGTGACTTCTCGGAAAGGTCATAAATTTTCAGATAAGACACAAAAAAATACTTGTTTATACTACTCTTTGTTGACTATAAATTGAGGGGCTTCCTCTCCTTTCACAATTTTTTAATCTCCTACTCTATTTCTTGCATCTTAAAAAAATTCGTGTGATTTATTGTCATTGAGTGAGTTCGAAGTTCTATCCTAAGAGGGTACATTCCATAACCTCGAGTACTTGAGAAAAATAATTTTGATGATATAATAATTATTGTTTTGCTTAATATATATATTAGTATGTCATGTTCCAATATATGAAGATAACATGATGTAGTCTAAATTCATTTGTTTTTGTTAACGATTTCTCTTGTAATGTAAATATATGCTTTTGAGCATCTTTTTCTAAAATTATTAAACTTCTCAAGAGTGAAAAATATGTGAATATATATGAATCATTTAAAAATTTATCAATTACAAAATAAATTTTATATTCAGTAATATGGAATAAACATTTTCATTTTGTCCCTACACTAAATTAAAATCTAATAACTATAAGAAAAAAATAGCAACTTTAATTAAAAGTCCTATTTATTTATGCAAGTATAAAATTTATTAGAAATACATCCATTACACATTAATCCTTTAGTTATAACATTATAAATTCTCTTAGTTATTATTATTGCAAACGTTATTTACACTCTTTAACATTCTTTAGTTATAATATTATAAATTCTCATAGTTATTACATTAATTATTTATATCTTTCATCTTTTCTTGTATGAACTTTTGACCAATAATTTTTCATATTATTACACTGTCCCTATATATGTGATAACACGTTGTTGTTATTTCTCTTGGGATGAATCATGCTTGATTGAATAAATTGAAAATCGTTTACAAGTATATGAACTACATATTTGTTGGGTGTAAGATAAACATGTGATTATATATATGACGGATATAATATATTCTTTAATTTTAGTTTTTAGTTTTTTGGGTAAAAAAAGGAAACCTTTTTCAGTTAACTATGGACAGTCAAATAACTATCTTTGATTTATGTATACAGTCAATCGAGAAGTCAAATATGAGAGCTAACAACAAGAACGTCATTTATTATGCTATAACTTATAAAATAAAAATTAATACACAAAGATTATTTCTAAAAAAAATAAAATGTAGTTATTCTCTTCACATGTTCATATGGCATCTAAACAGTTTAACATGGAATACACGTGCAAAGTACATCTGGTTAGATGATAAAAAAAATACACAACAAATATCATTTATAAGGTAATATTACTGAGATACAACTAATTACATGATTGAACCTCATCAAATTGAAATAAATATATGCATTATTTCATTAACTAATAAAAATTTTCATTGACCATCGTCATAGATTCGCGTGAATAAGATATATATGTATGACGATCCACACTGAACATTCACAAAAGAATTTGTAATACTATTTTGTGCAAAGTTTATTATTCGAATCTTCACTTAAATAAGCAATATTATTTACTATAACATATATTTTTTGAGTTGGTAATCGCGTGCAACGCACGTGCCAAAAAGCTAGTATATATATATATATATATATATATGAAATTCTTTAGCTCGGTCGGCCTATGATGTATATTGAGTATCTCGTGTTTTGGTATTGATACGGCGTTTCTGCATCTCTTTCTGATGTTGCTCCTAGTATGAGCCACCCCAAGTGAGTGTTAGATCTCCAGTAGTCGTCGCAAACTCAGATTGTGGTGAACTCCTGGCATTCAGAGACTTGTTGCCTTTTCTTCTTTTGTATTTGTCTATGTATTTTGTATTTTGGTTGGACAAACTTTTCTATCTATCCCTCATGTACTTAGATGCTCTTATATCATTGATTCCAGGTAATTCTAAGATTGATTCTTGTGTATAGTTGATCTTTCTCAATCACTTTCGAGCCCATTTTGTATATTATGTATCGTATTTATATTTCTATAGTATGGTCCCTTTATGTATCTTCATTCCTACTTCCGTCTTTTAACTTATTTATTGTCTTCTATTATCTTCTTTTTCTTCTTTTTTTGGCTTGCCTATTGGTGGTGGGGGCTTATAGTAGGCGCCGTCATGGTTCAATTTCACATCGTAAAAATTAGTTTTGTATACGAGAACTAGTTCAAACAAAAATCTTCCAAGAAAGTTGCTACGTAAATTAGTTACTCTTCTAATATTTGTAAATTGTAACACAAATTCCTACAATTAAATTTTATTTGAATAAATTTAAAGACTTTATTCAAGTCTTTTTATATACAACCATTGTCTTACATTATATTTAATTATATATATATAGGGTCCATCCATTTGTTATGTAGCATGCATGTTTGTTAATTTGATCTAATCTGCACTACTGAATGCGGTTATTTAACCTTTTCTTTTTAGAATAAAAATAAAAATTTGTTTGACTACTATCTTTAACAACATTCATTCTCAAAAATGCAAGTGGATCCCAACAAGCATCCATCATTTTACAAATTTTTATTTAGGCAATGTTTTACGGATGAAATTGTAAGTTTTTTACTTTTATTCTTTACTTTTTCATTTTGTCGAATAAACTTGAGGGATTTGATTTGTTAACTATAATTTATAGCAAATGCCGCCTTTTTTCATCAAAGAAAACAAGAACATGTTGGCTAAGACTGAAATCCTGGGAAGCAAATATAGTGAGAAAAATGTCAAATTACTTCATATGTGAAGGAGAGTGGACACAATTTGTGGTGCATCACCAACTGGAGCTAGGTGACGTTTTGCTATTTTTTCTTATTGATAAATCGACATTTCAAGTCCTTGCATATAATCAAAAAAGTGATAGCAACATTCAATTTGAGGGACTCAACAGCAGTTCCTCTATTGGAAGAAAATCTAAGAGAGTTAAAACAAAACCAATAGGTAATGTCGTCGTCTTCTTTTTATGAATTTGATTTATTTAAGTACATGTTTTCAGCTTATGTATTGATGTATGATAATGGATACAAACCACAATGATTCATATAGATTTGATATGTTTTCATAATGAAATAATTATCTGTCTTCCATCCATTTGATCATTTCAATTTAACAAAACACAAAAAGAAGTTAATAGAAAAAAGCTTCGACAAATTAAAAAATAGTAATCGTGAATAATCTGTACAGAGGCATTATTACTACTTCGTTTTAAACATCCATTCAAATCTTTATAGAGGCAAAATTCGATAATAGAGTCTACTCGTTGTTTGGTATCCGGAAAATTTCACCGCATTTAATTTCATGTTAATAAGTTAAGCTGGGGTGAGGCCCTTATCACAATAGTAGAGAATGATATGATCATGCATATACCTAATGAAGGTTCATTTCCGAGATTTATAAGAACATTCTTGTGAGAGAAAAAAATAGATCCAACACGTGCTTCATTCACCCATAAATTAATCATCATGCAATAATCAAAATATTTAGCATCAGTTTTTGCCCAACTTAAAAAGATGAAGATTGTTTAAAATCTTCTTTGCTTTTCTTTAGTGGTTTTATCTCCCTAGGTTAGATATCATGTTCTAAAAGGGGGTACTCTCTGATGCCTCTTGTTTGTCCCTGTATAGCAATAAATACACAAAACAAACAAAGCAACATACATATAAAGAGTCAGCCAAGAGTTAATTATTATCCGAATATTGCTATAAAAATGGCATTAATAGTTTTGTCGATTTGAAATTATTTAATTGAAAGTTTGAAACGGTTGACAAAACGTGTCTATCCATTACTTTCAAATTCTACATAACTGTTTGGAAGTTCCAAAATATTATCTGAATGTGATGAAACCAAAAAATTGTTCTGCTTTTGTTATTTTTTATTTATCTTTTTATCTTGCAACTTTATCACTCTGTAACTCCAATTATAAAAAAATTTATTTACCTTTTAAAACGTTTAAAAACAGTTTTCAATTTTGAAAGGAAAAAAGAGAGTAAATAATGGTCATTTCTAATTATTTTTTTAAAAGAGTCCAAAACGTAAAAATATATAAACAATTATCTTTCTATTAGTTTTAATTTTCAATTTCAATTTTTATTTTCAAGATAAGTTAAATCATTAGTTTTTGAATAATGTATAAGCTAAATTATAAAAAGAAATACAAAATAGAAATGATAAATATAAAATGTTTAAGAAAATGAAGAACTGAATAAGTAATTCAAATTAATTTTAAATAAATATTTTTAATTAATTCTTTTAAATGTTTTTTTTTGTGCTGACACGTGTCACTTTTTCCTCTCCTATTATATTACTCTTATTTAGAAGTGACACTTCTAAAGGACGAACACAGCAACAAATACTTGTACAAAAGTAATATTTATTGTACCATAATTTGATGTCAAGTCATTGTCTTATTGGTAAATAGTACCACTTTTCCTGTAATGTTAACACATATTAAGCCTTTGTTGTTTTCCTTTCTAGGCTGACACATATTTACCTCTTTGTGCTTTGACTACTGTTTTCGAATTCTCCTTTTTCAATCTTCAGTTTTTATTTGTCTCTCTCCTCTCACTTCTATGGATCTTTGTTACTCCATCCGTCTCATTTTATACATCAATCCTTTCTAAAAATAGGTGGACCACAATATATGTCATTTTATAAAATTTATGCATAAATTATCACATTTTATCCATTATACCCTTGATAGATTAATTAATTAGTCTTGAAAATATATTTACTTTGACTAACCTAGGAAATCTACAAATAGTTAATTTCATTGGGAGAGTACTTCATTCATTAATTAACTAGTTTCTTTATTCACTACTTATTCTACAAAATTTGATTTTGAAAAAAAATATCAACAAACAAATTAAAAATAAAAGATGAAAAAAATTCAAAAATAATCTTGAAAGTTGAAGCTTCAACAAATTTTAACATTTCAAAAAGTTCAAAGGAATTTTGTGATGTTGTCATGTTTGCTTTAAGAATTTATATATAAAAAAAAAAAAACATTTTACACAAAATATATAGGAAAATTGAGGTGGGAAAAACTTGATTTTTAAAATTTTTGGATCAATTGGTGAAAAAATTTGGCTCAAAAAATAAACTCTAAAATTTAAATAGTCATCCAAATGCATTTATATTTTTGAAATCTAACATATTCATCATTTATTTTATAAAGTTGTCTTAAGAAAACATTAAATAAGGGCATAAGGGTAAAATTATCTCATTTCTTAATGCAAGTGTAATTAAAAAGGTGACATATAAAATGGGACGGAGGGAATAGTATTAATTTTCTCTCTCTCTATTTTGATTTTCTTCTCAGAAAATTTCAATTTGATATCTCACTATTTGCTTTTTAAAAAACAAATTTTCAGTTTTGGCTTGACTGGCTTCCAAATCTCCTACTCTGATTATTCACACATGCACTAATTTTATTTACTTTCAAACATCTGTATTTTAGTTTGTGAACTCAATTAAAAATAAGTTTTTGAGCTTAAAATATTTTTCCCCAAATTGAAGCTTCATGTTGGATTAAATATAATAGACTTACGTAAACTTTCGGAATTTGAAGTTTGCCGTTTTGGATATATCAAAAGAAAACTTTATTGAACTGAATTGTGATGGCTTGTTAATGATTTGGAGACCATTTGAGCTTTACAATGTGGCTTCTTTTGTCTGATCTTGACGAAGAAAGTCTTTAGCTTCAAAATTTGACTTTTAAATTGGGTTTCCCCAAATTGTGTATTATTTAGATTATGTGTTGTTGGATTTTATTAGAGATCTTTTAGTGAGATTAAATATCAAATTTGAGAATGTTTGGTGAAGTTAGTGTGCTTTTGACTAAGGTTTCACCAGCAACTTTGAAATAGAAAATTGAACATTGATGGTTTTGTCGGTTTTAAGTGGCAAAGAGAATATATGATGAAAAGCATATGGTGTTTACAGGGCACATATCACGGCTATTTTGACAGTTCTTTGGTGTTTGAAATATTGCTGCACAGAACCAAAGGAAAATTATGAGAATAAACAAGATCAGGATATGTACATTTGAAAAAATGACTAATGTGATGCTTTAGCAGAAAAATATTTCACTTCTTTTTCATTTGAAATGGTTGATTGCATAACATTTTTTACATGTTAATAGATTTAAGTATGTACTCAGTCTGAAAGTCACTGATTTGTTTGCTCTGATTTTGCTTTCTTGAAGACTTGGGAGTGTTTTTTCATGATTGAAGAACAAGAAGTTACCTTTTCGAAAGTTGATGGAGAATAGGGCTCCCTCAAATTTCTTCTTAAAAAATATTTTGCTTGAGAGGCTTATATCATTTTATCATATTTAGCACTTTATACCAAGATTATCTTCCCCACACAGCTTTTTTTTATTTGGCCAAAACGTCAAAGCTAGACAATGAATCAGATACCTTATACAGAACAAGACCTTGACAACAACTCTTATGGCCAACTATTTGTGGACAGTATATGCATCTTTGATGTATAAAAAGAAATGGAAAAGTTTGAGTTAAGAATGATAAAGAAGCAGCAAAGCAAAAAAAGGAAGCAAAAAGGGAAACCGGAACAATCACCATTTTCCTCCTTGGGAATCGTTAGTGGGAACTGGGAAGAGGGAAAAAAGACGTGTGATAATAATTGACAATTTAAATCCACACCTAGACATGTTAATAGCTCATATTAGAATCAAATGACGGAACTATCATTGATGGTAAGTCTATGACAAGCGTAACAACTAGAAATATGTAACACCCCAACTTTTCAAAACGTCTAAATTAACTCGTATCTTCGTGGAAAGACAAGGAGGGTGAGTAATAAATTAAGAATCATGTGGTATGTCCTATTTTAAGTGTTCAAGTGTTGCATCTCAAGTTTTGAATTTAGGTAAGTGGCAAAATAAAAGTTGGCGGAAGTTATCGTAAGTTCCTTTTTAAAGATTTCTCTGAAATTTGGGTCAAATGTCTTGGAGGTTTTCTCCCAATCTATAAAAATTTATGGGGCCCACAAACTATTGAATCGAAGGTCTACGAGTCTAGTTTCCAACGCATCAAACCGTTCATTCATACGACTTCAGAATAGAGAGATATTCGCATTTTCGTGGGACTGCGCAAGCAGGCACGTGAGGTGGGACCCTAGGTCGGTGGAAAGTTGTATATATCTTCTTCTTCGAGTTTTTTCTTCATTTTAAGCTAAATATACAGAGAAAACATAGAAACCCATTTTTAGGATCAAGTGAAATATAGATTTTCTTGACGTAAGTCCTTGACGAAAGTTGTTCTACGCGTTGGGCTCAACATCGTGGTATAATTTGTTTTATCGATTGCGTAGCATATCACATTTTAGTGTTGGGACAGCAGGGGTTTGAGTATATTTGAAGGTTTTGAGGTGAATTACGAACCTAAGATCGAGGTAAGACCCTTCTTTCATCGACTCTAGCTTTTATAAGCAGCAAATAGCAATTTGCGACGGAAATACATATCTTTTATTGTATTGTCATGGTATCTTTTATTTTGTGTGTTGATTATGGTCCTACCTTGTTGTAGTATCGAGGGAGTTATGAGTTAAAGTCTTTAGGCCACGTGAATTTAGCGAAAAAGGTATGTTAAAGCTATTCTCTTCCTATGGCATGTTTCCTTAAAGCTCAGGAGCAATGTAATTGAGTTGTTATCGTTGTTATACTTATAGCTATTATTGTTGATTGTTGGCTGCTCGAGTGCGTATAATCCTCTCTTATCGAGATTCTTATTCAGTAGTAACATTCGTATGTTGGACACGACTTAGAGGCTATTTGTATAGGTTGTCTATAACTAAATTGCTCACTTTTAGCTGTTGGATTGTTATTGTTACCTTTGGGCTATTGTTGTTAGCTGCAGGAATGTGATCTATGCCTAGCAGGGTTATGTTCTGCCTACAGGGCTATATGGATGCCTAAAAGGGCTATGAGTTGCCTACGGGGCTATATTGATGCCTAGAAGGGCTATGAGTTGCCTACGGGGCTATATTGATGCCTAAAAGGGCTATGAGTTGCCTACAGGGATATTTATTGATGCCTAAGAAAGTTATGTGCTTCCTACAGGGCCATGTTGTTGCCTAAGAGGGCTATGAGTTGTCTATAAGATATGTTGATGTCTAAGAGGGCTATGTGACTGCCTGCGGGGCTAGGGGTATACAGGTTGATTGGCACCTTCCGGGCTTATGGGGGCCTGAGTAGGTGGTTTTGTGTGCTGTTTGTACCTACCGAGCTTATGGGGGCTTGGTTAGGTTGTTGTTTTATTATTTTTGATAAATTTAGATTTAGAAGCAGGTCTTATCCTTAATTTATTTATCAGATTATTCCAGTATATCAGGATACCTCATCATAGTCTATTGCCTTTCATACTTTGTACATTATTTTGTACTGACGCCCCATTGCCTTGGGGGCACTGCATTCATGCATGCAGGTCCTGACAGATGACCGAGTAGACCTCCATATCAGCAGGATTGACTTTTATCCGATTGGTCAGCCTCTTTCCTCCGGAGCTGCCAGAGTTGGGAGGTTTGTTACCTTTTGTTGTATATATTCTCATGGGTAGGCTGGGGCCCTGTCCCACCAATCTTTACTACTCATAAAGGCTTGCAGACTAGTGTGTGGGGTTTATAGCTACGTTATGGCCATGCTGGCCTATGTTGTTGGTTTGCTGAAGCTTGTGAGCTGCTTGATGTATTGTACTGATATTTACCTGTTTTTTTTGTTTTGGTGTAGATATCATGGTGGCCTCGACGGCCCAATCAGGACTTCTGTGCTAGTTGGATATTTCTTTATATGAACTCTTGGGAGTAGCTGGTTCTTTTGTAGATCTGTTGACAGGGGCCTTGCCGGCCGAGGGCTTAGTTTTAAGCCGAGATATACTTGTTTGTTTTCTTAATTGCATGTGACTGCCATGCGCTAGTAGCAAATGGTTCAGTAGAGTCGGCTCGGGCCTGAGTTTTGGCTTTAGGAGTCAGTTGCGCCCCTTGAGTTTGGGGCGTGACAAAATATTTCAAAAATAAAATATTTTTTTGATTGAATCTCGAAATTTTATTAGTACCACATAAATTGAGAAAGAAGAAATAACCTCTATTATTTTAAAATTGCGTAAAAATATTACAAATCATATGATAATAATTGACAATTTAAAATTTTAAAAGACTTTAATGCTTTATACTTATTCTATTTCCACTTTGGACAAAAATATCCTCCCAATATGCATATTTTTTAAACAAAATGTGGGACCCATTATTGATGTATTGAAGGATGCTTTGGTAATTTTCCTATGATGAATTCGTTTTGTTTTTTTTTTAAAAGTTTTTTAAATAAAATTTATAAACTATTATAAATCACGATAATAATTTACTTAAATATTTAAAAGATATAAAAATATATAAAAGATTTGATTGGACACATAAATTGGGAGAAATTAAATAATACATATTATTTGAAAATTACTTAAAAAGTACTATAAATTACAGTAATTAACAACTAGAAATATTTCAAAAACAAAAAAATTGATTGAATCTTAAAATTTTATTAGTACCACATAAATTGAGAATGAACAAATAACATTTATTATTTGAAAATTGTGTAAAAGATATTACAAATCATACAATAATAATTAGCAATTTATAATGTTAAAAGACATAAAAAAAATTACCATAGTTAGCAATAATTAAAAATTTGAACTATTTAAAATTAATATTAATGTTTGATTAACTCTTTAGTTTTATCTGTGTCATATAAATTGAAACAAAAAATAATATTTATTGGGTCCGTGCTAGCACGGGCTCTGGTGTCTAGTATAGATAGATATGTAATTCAATTGTGGAGTGAACATTTTTAGAGAAATCAAAATATAAATAAACATAATAATTAGTCAAATAAATTCAATGTATAATATATTCATAAATAAAAATTATATTTATATAGTGTAATTTTTTAATGGAAAAATATATGATCAATGATAGGCGAAATGGCCTGATAGGCTCTTATACTTGGGTCGGATTGTAAACTGGACCCTTCAACTTATAATTTTGTCAACTAAAAACTTAAACTCAATAAACCACAATATTAAAACTCTTTTCTCATTTGATCAGGGTGCGTGTAATACAGCCAAATACACGTGAAATCCATGTCATTCTTAACGACACATAAGAAATTAATTATTAATAAATAAATAATATTTAAAACAATGCTTTTTTTCCTCTCTCGTTGTACCATCTTTCCCATTTCCATTCATTCTCTTCTGGTCACCCCCACCCTCCCCCAAATCCAAACCCACCACCGATGCCCACTCTTTTCTATCTTCCTTACCTCAGAAAATGAAACTTCCTTAAGCACGGAATGCACCAGCTGCCATAGTTTGAAAATTGGGTGTTTCCGTTTGGCAAATTTCTAAAAAAAAATGAAATTCCTCCTCTTGACCCAATGAGCATTCTAATAGTATGATTCAACGCTTGGAAAGCTATTCATGAATTTTCCCTCCCAAGAAAACTCCCAGATTCAAGAATCTTTAAAAGATTGTTGAAAATACACAAACCTTCAACGATCAATACATGCTTGCTTGAATCAACCGTAGAGATTTCAGCAATGATGGTGACAATTTTCTCCTTGATCTCTCACGAAGAGTTGGAATAGAGTAAACAGACTAGCGTCAGAACGATTCATTCAGCTACTACAATCAACACATTCTTGTCATCTTCTTAAAACAACTCAAGCAACAAGTCCAATACCGAATTCTTTAACTCAATCGTCCTGACCTGAAGTCGAGTTATCATAATTCCTTATTCAGCCGACATAGTCTTGTGATTTGAGCTTTCGATTTTAGAGAGAAGTTTTCAATTTGAATCTTCAAAGTAGAATCTCAAGTCATGTAATTCATTTTTTATTCGAACACAAATAAATCAGCCTAGAGAACCATTCAAACAAAAAGAAGGATTCGAACATCGATTTTTTTATTTCATATAACTCATTTCTAATTTGAGCTTTCAATGTGAGAAATTTTCTTCTTCTTCTTCTTTCTAATTTGTATGTTTGTTTTGGGATATTTAAAGGATATCAATGGGTAATTTCTTTTAGGAAAATACATAATTTCCCTTTGAACTTGTTCGACAAAGTCAGTTACACATTTAAACTAGAGAAAATACATAATTACCCTATTAAACTTGGACCATTTTTTGAAGTAGACACCTAAAGTTTGCGGGAGTCCTATTACCCCACGAAACCATTTTCAACAGCTCTAAATACACCATTTTAACCCATTTTCAGAGAAGGTGTAATCTCAAGTGTTGAGGGGCGCGTGAATGAATAAAAATCCACCCCTAAACCAATGTAAACATGTCACGTAGCAAGATTGCAAGTCACCACTTCCCCTAAAAGGTTCAAGAACAAAGGACTTCTTGGCCAAAGCTTTTCAGGGTGATTATTGACGAATACTGTATATATGTTTTTTTGTATTCTAATTGCTGCTACATTCTCACATTTACTTAAGAATTAAAAAGAGTTTGTATGATTTCTGAGTCGAAATTATCCCAATTTCATAAAGAATATCTAAATAATTCAATAAAGGGAGCTTGAAAACAAAGAAAGTAACAAAATTGCAGATTAAAAATTCACCATTCTTATTGTTATGGGAACAGAGGAGTCCACCATAAGCAACAAGTAGGAAATTTGAACCATTTTGTTGCTTTTCTTTAAGAAAATTAGATGGGTAACTAAGGAATTTTCAAATTTTCACCTCTTTCAAATAGAGCTTAATATAAGAAATATAAAAGTTAATGGTCATGAAAGAACCCTCTCAAGAAGATCTTGGTTAAGTTCACTCCAGTGAGTAAACAATACCTTCATCTTCAGATTCTTCTTCACATCCCACTAAATATCATATAGAGAAAAGAAAAAGGAATCGGAAAAAATGAACACGAATTTTCTAGAAGGGCTTATGGGTTAAAATGTGAGTGGGTTAGAGTTTTTCCCGATCCACAATTAAACGGGTAAGAAAAATAAAAAAAAATATTTTATTTGGGGGTGAGACACACGCACCGGTTATGAGATTGCAATTATTGTAAAAATAGTGTATTTAGAATTGTTGGAAATAGTTGGATGGGGTAATAGGACCCCCGCAAACTTTAGGTGTCTACTTCAAATGGTACAAGTTTAATGGGGTAATTATGTATTTTCCCTTTAAACTATCATAGTGACTTATTACACACATATACTACTCAAAAATGAATTTTCTTACCTTCTAAAACTGATGTGACAAAAAAATAAAACAAAAATAAAAAATAGGCGCGTCAGTTGATACCCCCACCCCCACACTTCTTCTTCACACCCCACTTATTCTCCTCTTCTTCTTCATTCTTTATTTTCATCACACTTCTTTAAAAAAAATTTATCACAATCGTAAATCACAATTTTTTTATTCGCAATTAGGTTAATTCTCATAGATTTGTTAGTGAATAATTGTATTTTATCTAGAAAAGTTTCGGTTGATGTTTCTATCTTTTTCATTTTTTGACTTTGTTAAAGAATTTTTGGTTGTTAACCAATTTTTGGGTTTGGTGGTAATAGTAGTTTTATGGGTTTGGTGGTAATGGACGGTGGATGACAAAAATTAAAAGAGGTAATTAAAGATTGTGAAGAAGAAAAAATTGATATTAATAATGGCAGTGGTGATATTTGGTGTTGGGTGACAAAGAAGAAGAAAAATTGAAGGTGGTATAGTAGTGGTGAAGAACAAAATCGATAGTGAAGGTGGTCGGATATGATTTTTCCAATGAAATGAGAATTGAAATGGGTGGGTTTAGTGATGAAGAAGATATAATTATTAGAGAATTAAAATAATTAATTAGAGTAAACTATAGCTAACAAAAGAAAAGTTAATTGATAAAGAAAAGAAAACAAAAATTATAACTTATGATATGGCGCTGATGTAGTGTTGATGTGACAACGAGTATAATACACCACATAATGTGAAAGTGGTGTTACACGTCCAAGGGTAGTAATAAATTCACTTTTGAGTAGTAAAGGTGTGTAATAAGCCATTGAGATAGTTATACGTGTAAGTGACTTTTTGGGACAAGTACGGGGGAAATCTATGCATTTTTCCTTTCTTTTAAAATGAAGTGAGATAACAAAAAGAATGGTGGAAATCTATGAGTGACGACTGACCTATTATTATTATTATTATTATTATTATTATTATTATTATTATTATTATTATTATTATTATTATTATTATTATTATTATTAATAGAAAATGGGATGAAGAAGGGGGTATTTTTATTTTTCTCTTTTTAATACTTCTTTCCTGATTATATGTGTATTTTTAATGAAATGTATCAATTCACGCTCTTAATCAGCGTGTACATCACACATTTTTCCAAGTCAGCATTTTTACTGTCACATAAGTTTGGTCAATGGTCAGAGGTGTTTAAAATAGAATTTTTTTATATAAATAATATTTTTATTTAATTAATTATGCTTTTAGGTGTTACTTTATTTTTATTACCATACATGACATAATTTTAGCTTTAATAACCATTTGATATAAATGTCTATTTAAATTGTATATTAGGGGAAGTTAGAAAAATTGTATTAAAATTGTATCAAAACTATATTAAATATAAACAATCGGTGGTCTGGTGGTGGTGATTTACAAAAAAAAAAAAGATGTGAATCTCTAAAAAATCTGTAATAAAGTTGCATTAACATTGTATAAATATAAACAATAGTTATATACAATTCTAATTCGATCCAAAACAAATATAATACATTTCTAACAATGTAAACTAATTAAAATAGTATCGGAATGTTTGAAATTCACATATGATACTAATAATATAGTTGTATTAAAAATGTTTTAGTTATATATTTACCACATGCATTGAAACATGCCTAATAATATATTGAATTCAAAATGTATTATAACTGTTGTTTACTTTTTCTCTTATTAACGATATTAAAATATGTTATTGCATTAAAAATGTTTTAGTTATATATTCAACACGTACTTTGAAATATGCCTATAATATATATTATATATTGAATTCAAATGTATTACAATTGTTATTATTTTCTCTTATTAGCGGTGTTAAAATATATTATTGTATTATAAATATTTTAGTTATATATTCATAATGTACATTGAAAAATGCATATAATATGTATAATGTATTGAATTCAAAATGTAGAACAAGTATAATTTATATTTATTTATTTTATTAATGATGTCCATATTTTTTTAAAAATAAAATGCTAATCTTCAAAACATCCTTAAACATTAAAATAATTGAAATTAAAAAAAAAAGTGAGAAAAAATGATTGAAGAAAAGACAAGAATAAAAGAGAGAGAAAAATGTGGAAGAAAATGACGTAAAAAAAAAAGAGAAAAAATGACCGAAGAAAAGACAAGAATGAAAGAGAGAGAAAATGATGGAAGAAAAGAGAAAAAGAAGAAGAAAATGTATTAATGGAAAAGGAATATAACGAGCAAAAGTGTTTTGCTATTTCTGGTAACAAAACTAATGCCATTTTCAGTAAAAGTACATATTATACCATAATTCGTAATTAATGCATTATATTATACTAGTATGCGTACCCGCACGTTGCGCGGATATAATAAAATTTTAAAAAAAACATATATTGAGTTATAGTTTAGATGGAATATAAATATCCAAAGAAAGTAAATAAACTATAAATTAAATGAAAAAAATATATATAATATTTTGAAATTATTTTAATCAGAATATAAAGTTGTTTTGTGGTCCCAATAGTAATGTTTTTATAATTTTCATAATAAACATAAGCCACTTATAGTAATATATAATATAATATATAATAAAGTATTGTGTATGTGAAATACTCCCACGTCTCATATTAGTTGATCAATATTATTTTTTTACAGTGCTAAAAAACATAAATAAGAAGATTATTTTTCTAGTTCACACCTTAAAATACTTTTTGTGAGTTATACAAACAAATATGAATACTTTCAAAAATAAAATTAATTGCAAGAGTAGTAAAAAAAGTTATTAAAGTTTTATTAATTTAGTAAGGTGATCAACTAATATAAATTAATTATATTTAGTATAATGATAAATTAATATGCGACAATTATATTTAATATAATAATAAACTAATATTCCATCAGTTCACTTTTAATTGTCATGTTTCTTTTAGAGTAAAACATAAGAACTTTGACTAACAATTTATGATATATTTTTTCATCATATTAATATGCAAATAATGGCTATTTGTAGTACTTTTCGTATAGTTTTGAAATATAAAAATATTTTTCTTAAAATATCTAATTAATATAATCATATTTTATTTTGAAAATTGGTCAAATAAACTTTTGAAAAATTAAATATGACAATTAAAAGTTGAGGAAGGAGGTATAAAATAAAGGAAGTAATATAAAAGAATACAACTTTTTAGGTATATTGATTAATGTGCCTTGATTGTATAGTAGACTTCAATGTATGCACACATTTCAATATTTCCATCTTTCTTTCTATATTTTTAATTAAACAAAATGGCAATGTGTCCAATTTATTGAATAACAAAAAAATGTAAAAAAAAAAAGTTGGAGGAAAACGTCAGGTAGTAGAAAATAAGAAAAAACAAAATGAAAACTTAAAAAAATTGGATCTATCTAGATTGTGGAAGGAGACCAAACTTGCACCGATGGAATCTGATTTTTGAGATTAAGAAAGTGTGTTTCCTCTTTAGATCGTCACTAGTCAGTGTTATTCCTTTGTTTTCTTTATATTCTTCTCTTATCCTTTATCAATTAGGTTCTTTCTAATTGTTAATTTTTTCAGATGTTTCCTTGTAAAAAATTTCTTGGAAGAACTAAATCTCTAATTTGAATCTCATCACCATAACTTTGGTAAAAAAATATTCTCATTTCAACATTAGAACATTCCAATTAGAGCAAAGCCTAAGAAAAACTTTATTCAAGCAGGTATCACACTGGAAATAATATTTTGATCAGAATTGTATTTAGATCTAGAGTCGTTCCGTCAATAATCATATCTTTTGTGAAATGGTGAGTTCATTTTTTTCTTTATTTTTTTGAATTGACCTTGTTTAATAAGAACTTCGATTGAAGAGTATTAGCATGCATCAGTTTCTTGTCGTGGAGTTAATTTTGCAAAATTTATCAAATGATGTCTTCTTTAGCTCTATTTTTTCTCGATGTTACTCAATTTGGGATGGTCAACTAAGGTATTATATTTTTAATTTAATTTAATTAGTACATGCATGCTATAACATAGTTGTAATAACCTTATGTTGATACAGATTTTGTTATTTTGCTTGGTGATTGAGAATTTATTATGTGGTCGTATCAGTTTTTATGTTCTTTGCAATGTCAGGTTAGAATTTTATCTTTGTTTTTATTTTTATGCTTAACAATGCTGTTAGAGTAGATTGTGATGAATTATTGCTTCTTGAAGGAGCATGGAACTGATTATTTGTTTTTTAAAATTTGAAAAGATGTCTTACATCTAAAATTATGTAGTTAAGCTATTTTCTTTTCCTCTCAATTTGGTTCTTTTTACACCAGTCTCTATATTTTAATCTGATTTATATTGATATTTTCTGTAGTTTCAATGTGCTTATACCTATATTATGATTCATGGTTCAGATGAAGAGCTTAATGATCTAATTCATATGCTTGATAGATTATAATTCAGTTTACTAAAATTAACATAACGTAAATAATTGTGTGTTTACTTGTTTAAACTTATTGGAGTCTATTTTTAATGTGCTACTTCTTTGAAATATCTGAAAGCATATATGAACTCCTTTAAATACTTGTTGCAGGATAGCAAGATTAAATCTAAAGTTTAAAAAGTATCTAGAACCAAGCCCTCCATTGCATATATATAGTTTAGTTTATAAAAAATAATGTCAACATGCGGTTTCATTTGATATAATGAAAGAGTCTGATACTATCTTCAAAGCACACTGAATTACTTAAGTGTGAAATTGTTCACTATATGCATAAGTGTATTATGTGTGTACACATAATACACTTATGTGTGTTGATAGGTGTCTGAAATGCTATTCTTGATAGGTGTCTGTAAATAATTTAAATACATACATAATCAAAAAAATTATGTCTATTGCATAGTAAAACACATAATGTAAAATAACATACTATGTTTTTAAATCTGAAAAGTTAAAAATACGAATTATAGGTTGAATTAAATCATATACCTCAATTAGTTTATCTTCATCAATGCTCAGTTCACAATCAAGGGATGCCTCCTGTTTCAAAAATTATAGTTAATTGATTTATATGAAAATTAGAGTTAAATTTTAATGATTTTGACACTTACAGCCAAACTATGTATAAGAGAAGGATAATATTCCTTTAGTAATGCTTCATCATCAATGAACTTAACTACTTTGTAGACATTATCATTCTTGTTAATGTTTGAATCCTTAATTTGGACTTTAAACATGAGCTTTTTCTCAATCAAAGTATCAAGTTTTATGGGATAACCAATGTTGGCATCTCCTATTAACCCTTCCTTCAATTCCTTGGTAGTCTTTCCAATTAGTTATAGAACTTCTTTATTCCACAACAATAACGATATAAATCCAGTTTCATCGGTAACATGAATTTGAATTCGATACCTAAAATGTATAAAATAAAGTGTTATATAATGTTAATTAAATTTTAAATATTTATATTGTTTGCTCCAACCTGTGAATAACTGATATAACTGCAGCATTGCATTTTAAGCAATAATATTTGTCTCCCAATGGATCAACCTTTGTGATACACTTCTTGCAAGTCAAGTATGATCATTTGTGACCAAGTTCCAAACAATCAATCTTTACAGCAATCCAATAGCTAGACTCCTGTGAGTTAACATAGATGGTTAGACGGTTATATGTACTATAAAAAAATAATATTATAATTAATATTAATAATATAACATACAACTCACTTCAGTGAGTTGAAGGAAATCTTTAATAAATTTAAAAGACATCATTCCTGTAGATAACTCCTCAGAAATTGAAATATGTTGTTGTGAACTTGTTTGTGAAACCTTCTCATATTCGCCTGATGCTTGTTTTTAAAATCAGAAGATTGTGGTAGATCTGTATTAACCCATAGTTTGATTTGGTACTAGCAACTACGAATAGAATAGGTATCTGTAAAATAATTTATAAGATTTATAAAGTTAGATAAATATATTTGGAATAATGATAAACAACTATGTAACAAAATAATAATTTTAAACTTCATACCTCTAAATTTGTGTGTCTTCATTAATTGAAGAACAACAATTAATGGTTCATCTGTTGATCCAGATAAATGTGATTGCATTTGAAAGGCGAGATCACCCCATAAAGTGGTAGGAAGATTATTTTTCCTACGTGAACAATGTTATGAAAATATAAAATAATGGTCTATACCCTATTAAATGAAAATCTTAATATAATATAAAGGAGAAACATAGACAAGGTGATGTGACACCTCTCTATGATCTCCATATGTATTTATCTTTTTTCTCATTTTTTTGGCCTTTCTTTTTATTTAAATTAATTATTTTATTGTAAAAGTCAATTATTTAATTTATTACAATAAATATTATATTAATGGAAAAACATTTACAACAAAGACTCTTCACATGCCAACTTACAAGGAGTAATTATTCATAATTCATACCTCTCTTATTTCTATTATTAATAAAAAAAAATTGTCCTTCTTCTAATTACAATTACGAAAAAAAATATTTTTTTAATAATTTATCTTTATTATTTAATTTATATAAAAGGTTGTATTACTTAATTAATTACAAAAATCTATATATATAATAAAGGTCTCTATAAACAAGATGATGTGGCACCTCTCAATGGCCTAGAAAGCTATTTATCTTTTTTCTTCCTTTTTTGAGTTTTTCCATTCATTTTTTTTTTCATTAATCAATTCATTAAAAAATTAAAAAATCAATCATATTCATTACATATAATTATATCACATGAAAGCTACAAAAAAACCTCTACCTATTTGAATTCTCTAATTAAATAATATGTCTCCTCAACTTTCTTCTACTTAATTCTCATCTATAAATAACAATCATCTATGGTGTTGTTGCATGTCCATTTCTATTTTCTCCAACTTCATATTGTTAATATTATTTTTTTTGTTTTTCAGCTTTTATGAAGATTATAGATATATTTTTTAGAATTTCTTCTTGTGTTAGAATTGCCAAGCAAAAGTTTATCAAGATGAAGAAGAAAGTTTGAAGGCGGTATAAGATTCGTCAAAAGAGATTCAAAAATTAATTCGCTACAAGTCATCAAAATGAAGAAGAAAGTTTAATGACGATGGGAGATTCATCAAGAGTTGGAAAGAGTAAAATTTGAAAAAGTAGAAGTTTCAATAATTTACAAATATATAGATGCACTTATTGTTGCTTATATAATTTTTCAATTAATTATTTATCCATCAAGATATGTACCCTTCAAAAACACGATTATATTACAAAGCACACTTTTTGTATCAAGGGCAACGTGATCTTCCACGGATTATTTTGTTGCTTAAAGAAAACCTTTGATATTTTCATTATATAAACTTTTGTCTTTTGCATATACAATTCATATTTTATATCGATATATATTATGTATATAACATGTTAATATGACATAATTTCTCAATCAAGATTCTATCATCTTTTGTTTAGCTTTATCCGCTTCTTTTCATTCTAATTTAGATGATATAACACATTTTTTTCTTTTGTGGATTTTGAATTGACTAAAAAGGAGATGAGTTCCCCCTCCATTAAATTTTTGTTTCTTATTTGTTAACACTTGTGTAAAATTAGTCGATATATATTATTGTTGGATTCAAATTTCACAAAACATTTAGTTCTTCTAATTTAATGAAATTTTTCAGAATGAACCAAGTTTGTTCTGCCAATATCTAATTACAATGAACATATTTTCTTAAGTTTTAGAGAAAATTGATATTTGTTTAAGTTGATTATGAAACTCAAAAAATGAGTTTACTCTCTTCATTAATTAATTTGTTTGATAACTAAAAAATATATATAATATTTATTACAGCTAACTACATCTCATAAATTACAAAAACCTCTGTTTATTCACTTTTTCTACTTAAATAATGACATATCTCCTCAACTCCTTTCTACGATTCTTTTCATTACCTCTACATTTAGTTTTCCCAACATATAATAGATTTAGATTTTAGTCTATCATTTTCACATCAGCTATTCAAGATTTACACGTAGAACATTTTCATGGGAGCATATTTTTTTCTTTATTTGTGGTTGTAAGCTTTTGGTAACAAGACATACTCTAATTTTGTTTAAAATTAATAGGGAAATACTACTATGTTGCGTTGTTCTTTTTATTAAAGGGTTGATCCATCTCATGACTTATAATTTTTTTATATATATTTATATTTTTTGATAAAATAACATGTCTCCTCAATTTCCTTTTACTTAATTCTTTCTCTCTTTTTTTAAGACTTCTTTCCATTTTTCTTTCATTTACATCATATATTAAAATTACTCAAAATTAGGTCATTTATCTATTTCATAAATGAGTGCTCTAAATAACTTTAAAATAAATAATTTATTTTCCTGATGACGTTATGTACACATTCTGTATTTAAAAAGTCATTTCTTTTATAATTATTTAACATTGTAAATGAGGGCAAAAATGGAAGAATTTTTCAACATCTCTCTTAAACTTGGAACAATTCACTTATTTTGAACTATGAAAAAGGGCTCAACAATTCACTTATTTTGAAATAGAGGGAGTAAGTATTATTTATTAAAACTCAAGATTTTAAAGTTTGTACTAAAATAATGAAATGTATTTTTATATTTTCTAACTTTTTAGTAATTAAATAAATGACCTCAACAAAACATACAAAATACACACTAAAATGAATTGAAGTATTATTTTAGTGAAATATATTGAGTAAATAAAGATAAACTTTTTTTATTATTTGTGTGAAGACGAAAAAAATTATAAATAATTTCGATATGATATAAAAACAAATGATAGCAGAAACTCTTATATACTAAAAGTCCTACTTATTCTTTTTCTCCCATTCTTTGTTTTTTTTTGTCATTATTTAAATTGTGACTTTCTCTAAATAATTATATATTTAGTGAGTTTTGTAACTCCTCAAAAGTTAAAATATTCACTATTTATTATTTGTATAATTATTCTTTGATAATTAAAACAAATAAAAATGACGATATATTTTGTATCGAGTTGTTTGTTGAAGTATTAATATTGATTGCTTTTCAATTTTATTATTACGATTTTTTATATTTATATTTTATTTGATTAGAAAATAGTTAGTCGGTCTTCCCTTTGTATTACTATTGACATGCTTTTTGTTATTTTTCATATTTTAACTTGCACAGTTTTTTTTAAAAAAATAAAGAATTTTATAAAAGATTACGTACCTAACAAGTATATTTTTTGTTAAATAAATCATATTGAAGAATTATATTTAAAAGGGTCTAAGTTTAGTAGTTCCTTATATAAAATAAGCATTCCTACTCTTAAAAAACGAGGAGGAAAGATTATTTACGTTTCATTTGATGATCCATGACAAATAAACAATTAAGCAGAAAATTAAGTTAGCATTTTTTTTTTCAAAATATTAAACATATTCTTTTTACCCCAACAAAATAAGACGAAAATAGTATCTTATAAATTGAAACAATTATCATAAACATTTTAAAGCTTTTACCAAAGTATTGATCATATTTCTTCTTTTTTAGTATGTGCTAATTTATAAAAGAAATTGTCTTAAAAATATTTGTTATGATCGCGCGAAGCGCAAACATGTTAACTAGTTGTTTAATAATACTTACTTTTCATCTTCTACAACAATATTCATGAAAGACTTATTGTTGTCTCCTTGCTTTGACAATTGAATTGGTTCATATGAGACAACATGTCCAACAACATCTTGAAAAATAATTAAATTTTTAGTTATAATATTTTCAATAAAATGAAATGAAGTATATAATATAGATTATTATTTATCAATTAGTTGATTTTCGTCGGTGTTGTGCTGAATTTCCACTTCTTCGAAAGTGCATAACTTAAAAACATCCATATGAAAAGAGGAATCTTCAAGTTTAATCACAATAGTATTTTGAGTAAATATAAGCTTGTGTTTATGAGAATTAGATTTAAATTTAGAGTGATAAGATGCTATGACAAAATATTTCATCCGATATATATCATGATCATAAATCTTGTCTCTGAAATACTTTTTTGTGTACTTGTCAATAGATGCATGTATCTGATCACCCTATATGCAAACAAAATTTTGTTAAGCATTAATAATTATCATTAATGTATAATAATAAAATTAAATTCAGAAAGTTGATTTAAATCATACCTTTTTCATCTTGCAAAATCAATTCCATAGAATATGGAATATCTGGCTTGTATTTATCGGGCGTTGTCTAGAAACAAACAACGCGAACTTTTAAATTCCAGTTCATTGAGTTATTGATAATTTCAGATATTGTGTTATATTGAAAAGCCATATTTTATATTGTGAAACTCGGCATAAACATGTTTAGTTTGACACACATGGTATCTTTATATATGTACATTATAAGTGAGTTGAGAAATAGTCTATCCGGAAGTTTATGAATTATGAATAAGATAATTGGGAGTTATGGAACCTCTTTACTAAAAACTGCTCTTAATTAAAATTGCTTTTGATTTATTTTTATTACATAATTACAGGTTAATGGTGACATATATTGCTATTTGGTACTTGAGGCACGTAATTCTATAGTACGCAACTGAACGGCAGTAAATTGTAATATTAATGTCGGCTATAGGATTGTGGTAATATTACTATATATTAGAAGAGTCTAGGATTTACTACCATTGTTCCAATTAAATCATTACAAATGTCCAATACTTACTATATAAAATATATAAGTGGGCCCCACCTCCTTCCACTTAAATAATATTTTTCAACCTTATCATGGTAAAAGTTGAATTTATTATCCTTTTCATTTAATTTTATATGATATTATTTTTTTCTATAAAATCATTATATATGTTTTAATAATTTAAATTTCAAAAACATTATAATTTAACTTTAAAGATTTTATTTTATCAAAATCTTGTACATTGAAATATATAGTTATGAATTTAATTTTTTTTTAAAATCATATAAAAATTTCAATAACTTCTCAAATTCCATAATATAACACTTAAATACTACATATTATATATTAATTACTCTACTATAAATGACTTAAATACTCCATATTATCTATTACAATAATTAACAATTATTTGACACTTTAAATTCTATCAATGCCATATAAATTAGGATAAAAAACCTAACATATAATATTTAAATATATTTAAAAATAATATAAGTAATACTATACATTACAATAATTAACAGCTTAATTATTTAAAACTTATATAAAAAATTTAATTGAGTCTCTAAATTCTATTGGAACCACATAAAATAGATTATATAAACAACATATATTGTTTGAAATTGACGAAAAAGAAACAATAAATTACAATAATTAATAAAAAAAATAGTCCACTCCAAAAAATCTATCAATTAACAACATATATTGTTTGAAATTGACGAAAAAGAAACTATAAATTACAATAATTAACAAAATAAATCTCTCGACTCCAACAAATCTATCAATTAATGCCACATAAATTGGGACATGGCAAATAGCATATAGTATTAAAAAATTAGGTTCAAAATGTACTAAAAAATACAATAATTAACAACTTAATATATTAAAGAGACATAAAAAAAGGTTAATATTTAAAATTCTGCATGTGCCACATAAATTAGAACAAATAGAGTAATAAATATTACTTTCAAAATTATGTTAAAAAAAAGTACTACAAATCACAATAGCTAACAATTTAAAATATTTTTAAAATCATATAAAAATTTCAATAACTTCTCAAATTCCATAATATGACATAAATTTTAAAAAAAAGTGTTATAAATCATAATAAATAGTACAATATTTAAACTACTTTAAAAGCATTATAAATTGTAATAAAAAATACAACAATTTAAATTACTTAAAATTTAACGACTTAAAAATATTTTTTTAAATGTATTAAAATTTTGGTTAATTGTCAAAACTTTACATGTGCCACATAAATTGGGACATGGAGAGTCACACATATTTTTATTTAAAAATTACATTAAAAGTATTTTATCAATTAACAACATATATTGTTTGAAATTGACGGAAAAAAAAAACTATAAATTACAATAATTAACAAAATAAATCTCTCGACTCCAACAAATCTATCAATTAATGTCACATAAATTGGGACATGGCAAATAACATATATTATTAAAAAATTAGGTTCAAAATGTACAATAAAATACAATAATTAACAACTTAATATATTAAAGAGACATATAAAAATGCTTAATATTTAAAATTCTGCGTGTGCCACATAAATTAGAACAAACAGAGTAATAAATATTTTTTTCAAAATTATGTTAAAAAAAGTACTACAAATCACAATAGCTAAAAATTTAAAATATTTTTAAAATCATATAAAAATTTCAATAACTTCTCAAATTCCATAATATGACATAAATTAAAATAAAAATATATATATATATAGTTAACGTTAAATTTAACTTGAATTCTTTTTACGGATTGATATATATATATATATATAATTAATTTTAAAATTGACACGTGTATAATTTATTTTTAATATTGACACGTGTATATGTAAAACTGCCTTGAATTTATTTTATTGATTGCTGTATATATGTAAGATATTTAAAAAATTAAGAAGTTGACACGTACATATTTCCAAATGCTGACAAATGTTAATATTTTTTTAATTAATTATTATTTTAAATGTAAAAATAGTGATTAACTAAGAAGATGACACGTGTATAATTAAAACTGATTTCAAATTTTTTTTCACGGATTGTTGTATATATAATTAATTGTTAATTGATTTTTAAAAGCAAAAAATGTGAGATTAATTGTGGCGTTGACACCTAAGCACTATCACCTCTCCTATTTTTTATTTATATATATATATTAGACATCGGGGCCCGTGCAATATGTATCATATTTTGTTTCAATTTATGTGACAAAGACAAAATTAAAGAGTTAATCAAACTTTAATATTAATTTAAAATAGTTTAAATTTTTAATTATTGTTAACTATGGTAAAAAATTTTTTATGGCTTTTAACATTCTAAATTGCTAATTATTGTTGTATGATTTGTAATATCTTTTATGCAATTTTGAAATAATAAATGTTATTTCTTCTTTCTCAATTTATGTGGTACTAATAAATTTTGAGATTCAATTAATTTTTTTGTCTTTAAAATATTCTATTGTTAATTACTGTAAATTATTGTACTTTCTATGTAATTTTCAAATAATATATATTATTTCATTTGTCCAATTTATGTGTCACCGATAAAATTTGAAGAGTTAATCAGATCTTTTACATATTTTTATATCTTTTGAGTATTTAAGTAAATAATTATTGTGATTTATAATATTTTATACAATTATTTAAAAAAAATTAAACAACAAACAAAATGAATTCATCATAGGAAAATTACCAAAGCATCCTTGAATACATCAATAATGGGTCCCACTTTTTGTTTAAAAAAATATGCATATTGAGAGGATATTTTTGTCCAAAGTGGAAATAGAATAAGTATAAAGTATTAAAGTCTTTTAAAATTTTAAATTGTTAATTCTTATGGTATGATTTGTAATATTTTTACGCCATTTTCAAATAATAGAGGTCATTTCTTCTTTCTCAATTTATGTAATACTAAAAAAAATTGAGATTCAATCAATTTTTTTTGTCTTTGAAATATTTCTAGCTGTTAATTACTGTAATTTATAGTACTTTCTAAGAAATTTTCAAATAATATATACTATTTCATTTGTTCCAATTTATGTGTCACCGGTAAAATTTGAAGAGTCAGTAAGATCTTTTATATATTTTTATATCTTTTAAATATTTAAGTAATTAATTATCGTGATTCATAATATTTTATACAATTATTTAGTATAGTAAAATAAATTTAAAAGAAACAAACAAAACGAATTCATCATAGGGAATTACCAAAGCATCCTTCAATACATCAATAATGGGTCCGACTTTTTGTTTTTAAGAAATTGCACATTCGAAGGATATTTTTGTCCAAAGTGGAAATATTGTGTAAAAAATGTGTATTTATTGTGATTTTGAATGTTTTGTGGGGTAATAGGATGCACGCAAAATTAATATGTCTTTTTGAAAATCTGGGACAACTTCAAGTATCACTTAATGTTTTTTCTCAAAATCTAATTTATTTTCTAATTTACTTTCGTAAATTATGTGTCAGATCAAAATCAGATTAACAAATTCAAAAGGAATGAGTAATAAATAGCTCATACAATGACATATTTATTATTTAACCAAAGAATAAATATGTAACTAAAAATCTTGTTAGCTTTTGGTTGAAAGCTAACAAGATAGTTACAATGTAACTAAATACTTTATATATATTTGCATTGTGGCTTATTATATATATATAATATATATATATATTATTATTATTATTATTATTATTATTTTAAATGTAAAAATAGTGATTAACTAAGAAGATGACACGTGTATAATTAAAACTGATTTCAATTTTTTCCACGGATTGTTGTATATAGAATTAATTGTTAATTGATTTTTAAAAGCAAAAAATGTGAGATTAATGTGGCACTGACACCTAAGCACTATCACCTCTCCTATTATATATATATATATATATATATATATATAGATTATTGATGTAAAATGACCTTTAAAATATTGTGTTTCATCAAGTTTATGTGTTCAGTAGACAAAGTCGTAAGTATAAAAATCTAGTTTACAATACGACCAAAGTATTAGGGTCTGTTAGACCATTTCACCTATTATACATTAAATATATATGTATGAAAGGTAATGTATAAAAGAGGGTTTAAAAATGTACTTTTGTTATTTTATATTTCATCGTGAATAAGTTATCATAAGATTAATATTACACCCATAAATAAAAATACTTATCTCAATTATAATTATTAATCATGAAATTAGTTATCCCACATTTTATAACCAACTAAAAGTAGTAAAAACTTATCTAATTAAAAATACGGAAAAGGGTCAAAATTGCCCCTGAACTATGAGATATAGACCACTTATACCCTCTGTTACATTTTAGGATAAAAAATGCCCCTACCGTTATTCTAAGAGACCACAATTACCCTTAGGACTTAACAGAAGTGATTTGGCAAGCCACATGGCACTAAATCCGCCACCTAGGCTTGCTAACTAGGATACCCACTAAATTTTTTGACCCAATTAATAATTCAGTCCTAACCCATTTTTGTTGGATTAACCCACAAAAATATAAAAATCTTTTGCTTTCCCTACTTATTTACAACTTCATCAATTAGCTATTACTTTGATTTATTCCCTTCTTTTTTATAACTTCATCAATGTACATATATGTTTGCCTTCATAAACTTTGGGACGTTTACAACTCCTTAAAGAAGCAACATATTAGTGTACCTTCTCCTTGTCAATTTTGGCGCAACATATAATATTGGGTTTGAAACAGAACATGTAGACTGCAGATGGAACGGTCAGTTCAACCTCATAGCTACAACCCAAGCTTGAGGTATAAAGACGACCATGAAATTTCGCTTTAGCTTTGAAATCAATCCCGATGATCTTGAGAAAGCAACGAAATTTTGCTTTGATTAGGACTAACGTAATCGATCAACTGAAACGAGAGGTAAGCTATTTCACCTTCATAAACTTGAATCAAGACACCCTACTGATTGTCAGAGTAGGTCAAAAACACTTGCTCTTTCTTAGTTGAAATCGTGGTGTATCAAGTTATCATAGTAGTGTCCATTCTGCTATATTTAAGATCGTCTAAGTCCAATTTTAGATGAACAATATAAAGAGTAGTACTGCATCAATTGAGTAATAGAATATTGAAGGCCAAAAGATCATCAAAAGCAAAGAGCGCAAAAAAACTCTAAGGTTCAGTAGCTACAATATCTTCATCACTAACAACTCCAACTGTTAACTCGCCTCCTAAGGTGTTAAACCTTTCTTGGAGCAGGCAAATCTTGAAAACTTTACAAGAGACTCAAGTATAATACTGCATTAACGATTAAAGGGTGTAGCAAAAATTGAATCTTTTTTCTTCTTGGCTGTCAAGATTTTACAAATAAAAAGGGAGGGATTTTTTGGGAGATACATACAGGTGACGATTCAATTTTCAATTGTCTTGACAGAACTTTTAGGGGAAAATTATAAAAGAAATCAAATAAGGAAAGAAGTTAAATTAATGAGATAATGAAAGAGAGCTCAGGTGCTTTTGTGACGAAATTAGAAATTTTATTAAAAGTATAGTTTGATTTAGGATATTTCCATTAGAGGTGGATCGAGTTAAAATTACATGGAACTTCACGATAGACGTCTCTGTCTGTCTGTTTCAATAAAGAGACAGAATCATTTATATGTATAACAAGAAAACTATAGAATCTTTGCAGCATGATGACTTTCGCAGTCACTTTCACTGCATTTCCTAGTTATACACTTGATGCAATCTTCCTACCCTACTTAATACATCTATCAAGCAAGCGTAGTGATGATCACTCATACGAGAAAAGTATATATATGTGCTTCATCAACTAGTCCAGCGTGACTACAAGCTTTCAAAAGCCTAAAAAAAGTAATTCCATCAAGCCTGACATTAGCCTTCTCCATTTGCTCAAAAAACCACAAGTGCCTGCCCGTATGCGTAACGCTAATATCATACTACTCCAAGCAACCACATTAGTGAGAAACATAAGATGAGCTTTCACCCGGAACACCCGCAAGCCTTGATTAATCCACCCCTGAATTGTGATCTGGATCAATATCATTCCTTGTCGAATATCCATGAATCTGTTCGATCAAATACGCATCCGCCATAGCAAAACAAACAGGAACAAAGTTACCAGATGCTTTCGTTGTCCATAAGATCAGATCAATTTCAGTCACTGACTTCGGCGGCTAAAGAATTCTCCAGGAGAGCAACACAAAAAAAAAATATAAAGGTATTCATACCATAACAACAACTTAACTGCAGCAAGCAACAATATAATTGCTAATCACCTGTCAAATTTCAAAAATTGGCCAAACAACAATACTGTAATTCAAACCATAACAGTTAACACCTTAACTAACCCAAAACAGACCAAGAACCTGAAACAAAAACTGGCCAAACAAATATTCATTCAAAACAAAGCTTCGATTCAAAATAAAACATAAGCAGTTGTGTATTGTTTACATCCATAACATAACAACAAAATAAAATAGTAATGCCATTGTTTGCACTTGCCAGATCATACAAAAACCAACATTTCGGTATCTCAATTTTTTTTTTTAACAGAAGCTGACATATACTTAATACTTCCAACTACCAAGAGTCTAAATTTGGGATCTTCCATTTGCTTTCTTGGTCTTCAACTTCCCCACCTTCTTCTCTCTTGCCCTTTCCAACTGATTACTAGTCATAGCTTCTTTTCCTTTCCATGTGACTTTAGTGGGTGAGTAAGGCAAATATGTAGGCTCACTCACTCCTCTATGATCACCTCTGAAAGTGATCACTCTATTGGCAGATCTTGTTTGTTGGTTCTGCCTCATCTTAAGCCTTGTTAACTCTTCAAAAATTATACGAGGCCTTAAAATAGGATCACTTTCAAGTTCTCTAGTAGGACCAAAAGGTTCATATTGTCTCTGTCTTGGTGCATATATGTCACTTTCAAATCCTTCTTGAGTTAGTTGAGGGGCTGAACTATTGACATCAAAAACTTCTTCATCTTGTTCTGCCTCTTCAGTCCTGCCCCTCTTCCTCTTAAGACTTGAAATGCTGCCTTCCTCACTAGCCTAAAATATTTTTAAATAAGTCATTAAATTAGTTCATATGAACATTATATAGCTAACTTTTAAATTAAAAAATTGTTACCTTGCAAGACCTTGCATTGTGAGCTTGTGAACCACACTTGCTAAGTGTCATCTTAGTTCCTTTTCTTGAGTGAGACCACTCTCCAAATCTTTTGATTGCTGCATTTTTTTCTCTATCTCTTTTAAATTTTGGCCTTCCAACAGTTTTTACAAGATCAGGTGGGTCCATGGCATGTTCTGGCAATACTTGCCAGAATTGTTCACCTCTCATAGGCAACAACTTGGCCCCGTATGTTTTAAGATAGGCTTCTTTAGTGTACCACCAACTTATTTCATCTCGAGGCTCAATATTTTTGTAGCGCAATGCTTTGATGGCATGAGGGCATGGGATGCCAGTCAACTACCAAGACCTAAAATGAAAAGCAATAATTAGTTCGTGTGAATATTACATAATCACAGTTACATAATAGTCTTAATTAATCTATTTACCTGCAACTGCACTTCTTCTCCACAATATTCACTATGTGCCTATCTTCACCCTCAGACACTTCAAACCCAAGGTCCCCATTAAACTCAAGCTTGCATAAGTTGGCAATCTTACTGTAGGCAATGAACAATTCCATACACTTAGGACTGTGTTTGTAATGAATGTTCCATGTTTCTGCCTCTTTTTCCTTCTTTCTCAACCTGTTCATTATTTTGTCTCTAATCTCTTCAAGCATCTTCAAGATAGGCTTGCCTCTAGGTACCAAGATCCAAGAGTTGAAGGATTCAGTGAAATTATTATCTACCAACTGATTTTTGCACAAAGTATCAAAATATGTTCTGCACCATTTTTGTGGTGGAAACTTGACCAAATCTTTAGCAGCTTCCTCTGATAATGCACCAAGAGCATTCAATTGGTCCTTAAAATCTTCTTCATAAGTACACCAAGCAGCCCACCACATAAGTTTCTTCATCTTTCCGGTCCTAAATCTCTTCATCCAATTGGCCTCAACATGTCTTACACAATATCTATAAATAATTAGAAGTTCATGTTAGTTAGCAAAACCAAGATAGCACTTAAAAACATCTTAATAGTACCTATGGTTTGATAATGGAAGGACATTTTCCACTGCATTCAGTAATCCCTGTACATGTCAAACCAATTAGTACTTATAAAAAACTGTATATTATTAGGTTACATAAACACAAATTAGTACTTACCTTCTGCATGTCAGACATAAATGTGATGCTATCACCATTCTTCAGATTCAATGACTTCTCCAACAACTGTAAGAACCATGTCCATGTCGTAGTGGTCTCCTTATCCACTATAGCCCACACCAATGGATAGAAAGAGTTATCGCAGTCTTGTGCCATAGCCACCAGTAATTGCCCCTTGCATTGGCCCTTTAAAAATGTCCCATCAAGTCCTATGAGTGGTCTTAATCCTTCTTTCCATCCAACCTTCATTGCATTAAAACATATGTACATTCTGAGAAATTTTCTTTTTCCTTGTACCATTGCATCTTTTGATAAGTTAATCACCACATCACTACTGGGATTAGTCATTCTAATCTCATTTGCATACGCCTCCAATCTGTTGTATTCATCCAAAAAACTGCCTTGCATTTTTTGAAGGGCCATTCTCTTGGCCCTTTTCAACTTTGAATCATTAGTATTTAAGTTGAAATTATCCATCAAGTCTTGTTTCATATCCTTCAGCGCATACTTGGGATTATTCTGAACTTTGCTTTTGAAATAATGGGATAAAGTGTTTGTGGTAGCTCTAGGATTGTGTAATGCCTCTTCACAGTTGTGTTCTTGCTTAAAAGTCTTAAGTTTATATCCTGGACCTTTACCATCAAGTGAAACAAGAATTGCAAATGGACAACCCTCTATGCATCTGTATCTTAATCTTTTTCGGTCACTTTTTGCAACTTTCAAAGGTTTTTTAGTCGCCAGGGCATATAAATTACAAGTTTTCCTAGCATCATCTAAGTTCTTAAAGGTCACATTAAGAAAAAGGTCTTTGTAATGACTTAGATTAGCATTGACTTCCTTGTTTTTTTGCATCTTAATGATCTCTAATTCATCAAAGTCATACTCACCATCTGAAGTAGGATCAACCAAACCATCATCACTTTCTGACTCGGCGTCAGTCCCATACTCACACTGAACATGATATGTTTCACTATGATTGATAATGTTAGGGGCAAAAACAATTTCTTCATTATCATCAATAGTAAATACATGAACTACCCTAAACGCTTCAGTTAGTAACTCCTGAAGTATCCTAATTCCATCAGAATCTTGAACCAAAAACAAATTTCCAGAAGGTCCTTTTACAAGTACTTGTTTAACTAATACAAAACTCAAGTTATTTTCAAACACCTCTTTTATGTCAATCAAATTTAGGTGATTGGAATTAAAGGCCCTCAAAGAATGAACATACCTCTCATCATATAGTAGGTGAGGTTTTAAAGTCCATTTACCTCCATGGTGAAATAAAAGATCAACATTCATATCTTCCATATTGAATTTTCTGCAAAAAAAATAGCAAAACATAAATATATAGGACCCCACATTAATAAACTAAGCACATATAAATAAGAAAAAAGCTTCTAACAAGAATAAAGTGACTTTTATAACATATAAAAACAAAGCAAGTGACTTAGCAGTAAAAAAACACCAAAAAGAGGGATTAAACAATACTTAGATTGGGACCACACATTCAGATTCGAGAATAAAAATCTTAAATTATTTGAATGTAGCCTAAATATCTGTCAATACCAACATAGAAACAGCAAGAAGGGACCTCAAAACAAGATAAAAGACATACAAGACTTTAACTCCTCCTGACAGATCAAATCCCAACACATGTAAAATTGAAGGAAAAGTAGTATTTTATCTCAAATATGAAGAATCATCAGAATATACATCAATATATACTAAAATATTGGCAAACCAATTTTGCATATAAACCCTAACTTCAAAATACAACTATGAAAAATGTTTAAAATCCTACTGTAAGTAAACAAAAAATCAGTTACATACTGAAATAGAAGAGAATTTACCTTCTAGATCGAGATTCCAGAAGAAAAGATTCTTCAAGTGAAATATGTTCTTCAAAAATTTCTCCTTGGTGAATTGAATAATGAAAATGGAATGAGGTGAAAAATATGACGTTTCCCTCCTAAATTTAGTGGGTGGGTCTAATAAAAATGGGTTAGGGTTGAATTATTAATTGGGTAAAAAATTTTAGTGGGTATCCTAGTTGGCAAGCCTATGTGGCGGAATTAGTGCCATGTGGCTTGCCAAATCACTTCTGTTAAGTCCTAAGAGTAATTGTGGTCTCTTAGAATAAGGGTAGGGGCATTTTTGATCCTAAAATGTAACAGAAGGTATAAGTGGTCTATATCTCATAGTTCAGGGACAATTTTGACCCTTTTCCGTTAAAAATATAGCACAAAAAGACCCCTTAAGTCGACTAGGGTCAAAAACTTTTTGAAAGGAGCTTTTAGTAAGACCCGTTCTATACCAACAAAAAGAATTGCCACGCCAACGCCGCTTTGAATGGTTGAGTCGTGCGTCGGGCGACCATTGTTTTTAGTGTTGGGTTCTGCTTGTGTTGCTGCTACCAGGGCTAAGCTGTCAATTCGGTTCCGCTCTAAAGTTTCTTCCGTTTTCTCCCTGCGAGCTATGGCAAAAACCACACCGTCGCAGTCGCCTTCGCCGCCGACGCCAAAGAAACTGAGGCACGATATGGAGTTGTTCGGGGACGTTAGAGTAGACAACTACTACTGGCTCCGTGATGACTCTCGTTCTAACCCAGAGCTCCTCTCTTACCTCCACGAAGAAAATGCTTACACAGATTCTGTAATGTCTGGTGCGTATTACTTTCTCAAATTCCGAATAATTATACTCCTATGAGAAATCTGTCTCAGCCTTTAAATTTAATTATAGACAGAAGATAAATAAATAAATAGCATCAAGCAGCTGCAGGTTGCCCAAAAAAAATTGAGAGGAGACTGAGTAATATTTCAAACTTAGGTTTTTGAGTTTGTTCCAACATTGTTTCAAATTTTTATTCTCTGTATGACTTAGGAATTGATCTAGCTCAGTTGGATTTGTTGTTCCTGATTTGGTTGGTAGGAGGTCAACTGTTCAAAGATTTCCAATATCTAATATTTTAAGTGACAGGCTCAAAATTCAAATTGCTTATTATGTTAACCCTTGTGTTTCAAATGATGTTGTATATAATTTTTAAAGTTTGTCCACGAATAAAAGTCCCATGACACCGTTTGAAGCAAGGTAAATTTGCCCCTGCATTATTACTTTATAAAATAAAAATAAAAACTGCCCCTGCATTTGTTACTTTTGTTCATGAAATATGTATATTATAATACTCTTGCATGTTTTAGCTCTTGGTATTGAAATGTTTATGAAACATAAATTCTATAGATTTGAAAATCAGCTTGGATTAATTTTAAAGTTGATAATTTCTTATAGGTAAATTTTCTAACTTAATAACTGCTAGAATGGTAGCTAACACCATTCTTTGACTTATTCTTTGATTGATTATTCATGATATTTTTTTATTTTTTTGATATTGGAGTTAAGTCCCACGTCCATATAATAAAGATGTCTTTGGATGGATGGATTTAGTCCTGGTATTTCAAATTCGTAAGATTAAATCCCTTGCACCTCTTTGGATATTAGTGTCAAGCCCCAAATATATAAGACGTGCTGTGCTACCAACACATGACCATCTAAACCTTGCCGAGCGAACCAAAATTGAATACACCTTCATTAACTAACACACAAAGGAATTCATTTTGAAGGTTGTAAGGAACAACACTAAGTTTGAGATAAAATGCCCCCCTAGCACTTTTCCCGAGGATATTTCGTTTAACCTTTCTTCAATAATATTTGCCTTCCAAAGGGATTTTCCTACCGCCTAGGCCGAACAAGCATCAACCCCAACAAAAATTTCTTAGCATATGTGGTGATGGACGGCCACACAATTTTACTTTGTAATAGGTTTTGAATCATATGATATTACTAGAATGCATCAAGAACAGAGGTATGATATGACTGGACAAAACGAGGCAAAACATGATTAGAAGAACTTATTTTAACCAGAAGACAATGGAGTGGATATGCTATGCTTTGAGGGATGCCTCGAGTGTGAAAGGGAACTCAGTGTGCCTGTTACCATTCTCAAAAAAAAAAAACTCAGTGAGAAGATTAGAAGTTTCAGGATCATTTCTCATAGTTCTTTTGTGGAAGAAACTACAACAAACAGGCTATATATAAACATCATAAGCAACGAAGGGAAAAAGAGATCAGTAATCATCATCCCTGAATTGACATTCAATACAAGATGGACATTACTGTTGAAGTAGAAAACATTTATTACTTTGAGAAATAGAGGAGAAAAATATTATCGAATTGTATTTACATTATTACACTGAGCCCTATTTATAGACATTACATTACAATATTTTCCATGTAGATTACTATATACAATCCTATTCCTATTTCTATTCTAACAATTACAAAGCCTAGAGGACAATTACACATACTCCAAAAACTACTGAGTAAGATCTTCCATATCCAGAAACTGTCAGAAGAAATAAATAGACATAAGGAAAATAAATGAAGCTTCAGTCCAGGAAAAGAAGGGGACCGTTCAAATCTTTCGAGGACCCAGTTCAACTCAGTTCAAACTTTAGCAGGAATGTTGTTGGTAGTCTTCCTATAAAATCACCAATATCCCCACTTTATCAGAGATTCGTTCGGTGGGCTAGTTACTCTTAGAAGCAACAACGTGGACTCAATATCTACGGAATGGGTCACAATAGATTCCTCTTTGAGTTTGGTTCAAAGACAATGTCAAGAAGAGAATGGTTTTGGAAGCTTCATAAGTTCAAGTTACGTGGACTTGATAGTACTTTTGGAAATTTTTTCTCTCTCCTGGGAAATGGGCCTATCTTTTCATCTCTCCTATTTATGCTGTCAGTGATTATTACATCAACATTATGGTTGAGAAAATCCTTTTTGATAGCCCTCTGGTACAGGGTAATCAAGAGCAAGTATGAGGAACTGAACACATGGGTAACTAAAGAGGTCAATACCCCCTATGATATTAGCCTTTGGAAATCCATTAGAATATTTTGGCAAATTCTAAGTAATCAATTAACGGTCAAGGTTCGAAATGGCAAAAAAACAAGTTTTTGGGTTGATAAATGGATGGGTACTGCGAGCCTTAAAGATCTCTTTCCTAACATCTTTGTTTTGGCTCAACACCAACAGAAAACTATTGCTGAAATGTGGTCACCACAAGGATGGAATATGATCCTTAGAAGAAACTTGAATGACTGGGAAATTCCCCGAATGATTAAACTTCTCAAGCTACCGGAGAGTTCCCGAGGAATCCAAATAGGTGAGGATTATTTGTGGTGGCATGGGGATACATGGTGAAGGAAGGATATAAACTAACAAGTCTTAGGGAGAATCAAGTCTTTAAATGGCCTTGGAAGCAAATCTGGAGAATCAAAGTGCCACAAAAAGTGGCATGCTTCACCTGGCTGCTAGCCAATGAAGCAGTTCTGACATTGGACAATGTGGCCAAGAGAGGTATATCTCTATGCAACAGATGCTCCTTATAGTAAGACACCTCTTTCTACACTACAATTTCACTGACCAACTGTGGCAAATTTCCTTAATCTCAAAGGCATTTCCTGGAGTATGCTTAGTAAGATTGATGAGACTCCTTTCGGTTGGGAGGAGGCTGGAGTTGGGGCTACAAACAGTGAAAGATGGAGGATGATCCCTGCTTGTATATGATGGACTATATGAACAGAGAGAAATGATAGATGTTTTGAAAATAGGAACAACAACCTGCAAGAAGTCAAGCTTAAATGTATTTTGTTGTCTGTTTTTGGTGTACAAATGTCTACTCCAATGAGATTGAGTTAATCATAGATGTTTTAGGATCCATCTAAATCTTGGTTTAGCTTTGGAAAGACTATAACCTTCTTCTTCTTTTTTGTAAATATGGTTTTTCAGTACTAAGGTAGTACTGACTGAAATACAATTGTTACTAGTGTCAAAAAAAGAATCCTTTTTGTTTGAGGAGATAAATAGTTCGAGTTTGTTGATAAGCGAGGATTTTGACAGATGGTTCATACTTATTGAACGTAATAAGAGATTCATTAGCAGGTTAAAAATCAACCAAAGGAATTTGCGTTGGGTTTGTGAAGCACTTAAGCAAGTTTCACTTGTTACAGGGGATAGCTGCAGGAGATGGGCAAGAAGCATACATTCATTCACAGAGTTTTTTAGAATTTCAATATTTACAGTCTTTTCGTAATGGTGGAAGCTCGGCTCAGAGAAGATCTTTTGTCTTCTGGGGGAAGGAAATGATTAAAGATTTCATTTAGCTGAGGTCGAGCCAAGTCATATATGGAGACTGCAAAAATTCTTAAATAGACAGAAATTCAGTAGTTGCTACAAGGAGTTTTAAAACAAAGAAAACATCTCCTGTGGAGCTTGATAACACCCAATTCCTCTGTAAATATCTCATTGGTTGTTTTAGTGGCCCCTTCAACATGCGTCCGAATCCATAGGTGGTACAAAAATGGTTCTTAAATAGGTGGAAAATAACTGCTGGTCTTAGGGGATCGACCACAATCAGTTTCCATTCGATCTTCCATCAGGCAGGAAGTTATCAGAGCAAAGGCTTGGACTAGTTCTGGAATGGAAGAACACTATTGCTGGAGTGGTGGTCTCCCTAACGGGATTTGAAGTGACGAATCATAGAAATGAGAAAAGATGGATTAAAGCTTTTGGTATTTCTCTACGCGGTTGGAGTTTGGACACATCTATCCGTTGGTGATCTATGTGGTGGCTATGTCAGAATAGACGATACAAAAAACAAAGCACAAATGTTTTGGGCTCGTATCTATGTTGAGAAACTAAAGATTGAGATACCAGGGACCTTGGATTTGGTCGTGGGAATAAGAATTAACAATGCACAGATTCGAGTATCTAAAGATAAAAATATGCTAAGTTGAGGGTCTTGTGTCGTAGGTCACAAGTTCGAGCCTTATGGCTAGCAAACTATGTTCAATATTCAAGTGGAGAAGGATAGAGGGGCGGCGGACCCATCATCCCCCAAGTTTCGAAAGCTGCGCTTGACCCAAACGGTTTTCTCTAGACCGATTTCTCAGAAGATGCCCCTTAAATAGGCAACCTTACCAGTGCCTTTATTATTACTTACCACATAACAATTCTTACATTTATAGTTTATAAATACTCCTCGCATAACAATCGCTACATTATTCTTCGTGGATCAATAAGTTGCTCATTATCCGATGCAAAAACAATGAATTGGTCATTTTTTTTACAATCATTGGATAGAAGGGAAAGACAAATAGTGAAGATGCATAAAAAATTGCTAGTTTATTACACTATAATTCATGCATTACTAGTCCTTGAGCTGAACAACACCTATGTTTTTTTTATTTTTGAAGAGATCATTAATAGGCATTAACGTAGATGCAAAATATTACAAAAGTACAGGTAGTAATGGTAGTTCCAATACAGAAGATTGGCTAAGCTGGCTAAAAATACCACAAATTTAGCTGGGCAATTTACAGGGTTAAGGAAGTTCTAGCGGAGAGATTAACTAGACATCTAGCCTTCTGAGGTATGTGTTGGAGTTGAGATTCCATTAAAACACCTGTGATTCGTCTCATTCTATATGCACCAAAAAATAGTCGCTGGTATAATCCTTCATATTTTTTAATGGCTTTATCAACTCTACAAAACTTCCAACATTCATAAGATTCTTTTGGTGACTGAGGCTGTACCCAACATAGTCGAAAAGTAGACGAAAAAGTTCCAGTCCTACTGCAACTGTGCAATGAAGAAATAGGTGACTGGTAGATTCCAGTTTTTGCTGACTCATGTAGCATCTATAAACCAGCTGAATGTTTCTTTTGTTGAGATTGTTTCGGGCCATTTAGAACTGTACTGGCAAAGAAAATCACCTTTTGAAAGTTGATCAAGGAAGTGGAAGAAGAATTTTTCTTTGATTTGTTTTCGAGGGCCAACTTTCATTTTAATTATGGGGTAGGCTAGTTTTTAGTTTCTATTGCTTTTGTACGCATTACCAGTTAACAGTAGAAGGATCAGTTTCTGGGCAGATGGAATATTAATTAAAGCACTCACTTTAGCTTTCTTTGTGCAAGAGATGCTAGAACAGTAGAAGGCTAGAATGCACCAAACTTGATCTTTTGAGTTTTTTCTGCAATGCTCGTATAGAAGTGTTGTAGAGCCCTTGCACCAAACTCACTTTAGTAATAAGCTTTCTGTAGTGTCCAGCTTTTTAGGTCAAGATTCAACTTCAAGTTCCATTACACGTCAACTGTATCATCCACCATACTTTTTGCTACTATGCCTTTGAAGAACTAGTGGTGATGATCTGAAGTCTATGAATTATTTTAGAGTTTGAGCTATGGGTGTTTTGTCAGAGCACATCCAAAGTGTGTGTGAAGGAGATAGAGAGGCGAGTAATTTCCTTGAAATGTTGAAACTGATAATATTTCCCTTACTGTGCTACTGATTGATTATAAAAGTGTTCTGCTCACTATAGTCTCTAGAAATTGTGAATTGCCTAGCTTCTTATGAATGTCATTGTAATGCTTACATGTTTTGAAACAAGCAAGAGGTTGAAGCTTGAGAAAACTCTACTGCCTTTACTCCGTTATTTTATGTTCTTCAACTGCATGCATTTTGGGAAGTTCTTTGAAAGAAAAATTTGCATCTTGCAAAAACCAAAAACTTCTAAAATGCTCTCAGGCACATTTCCCAAAAACTCTCTCTCCTACTTCCTAGGAGAGAGAGAACCCTCTTTCCGGTAGCTCGCCTGAGAACTACCATCTCTCTTCTTCTTTCACAGCTATCCCCGTCTGCTATAGTTTACTTCATTTTCTTTTCTGTTCCTGCTCTCCAACAGACATGGGGGAAAACAGAATATATTTCAATGCGGGATTCAAATCGTTTGATATTACAAGATGGAGTTCAGATGGATCTGTTTGGTATGAATGGGTGGAGAGGAGTCAAAGGATGATGAGAAGATCAACTGTTAGCAGCAAGGTGATGGAATGGATATGTTTCTTGCTAAGAGAAGCATCAACTGATCAAAAGAAGAGCGTAAGGAGGTGGACGTTTGCTGACAGAAAAGAAGAGTACTTTTGTACAAGGAAACATAATGAATATGGGAGATATATAACCATTATCTTCTTAAATGCTGGGGGAAGATCAGTAATTATCATTCCGGAACCAGTCTTGAATGCTGGATGGTACGACTTAGCTTTTAAGATAGAGAATTTCATTAAATGCTCCAAAACACAGGTACTAGCCAATACCTCAAGACTAGCAGAATCCAACTATCCATATTCGAAGGCTGTGTGTGATAGTAAATGGATTTCAAAGGGCCATCGAGAAACAAAGGTGGCAAACACAGCCGATAGGCAAAAGGATGGACTGTTGAAGAGGTGCCTCGTTGGGTATCTGGCCAAGGCAATTAAAGAAAAACCTTCTCTATCTGAGATCAGAAGATGGTCATCATCTGAGTGGAAGAAGACCTTTGGGGTCTAACATATATGAGCTATATGGAGATATGTTTCTTTTTGAATTTCCCAACAGGTTCATGGCAGAACAGACACTGCAAGGCCAATGGAAGTGGAAAAACCTAGGTTTTAACCTAGAATGGTGGAGTCCGGTGCTTGGTTGCCTTCCAAACACCACGATAATCAAAGAAACTTGGATCAAAGTCGTGGGTGTTCCTCTACACCTTTGGACGCACCAAGTTTTCAAAGAAATTGGACAACTTTGTGGTGACTGGACAGCTACTGAAGAGGAGACAGAGTTGGGGAACCACATGAAATGGGCGAGGATTTTGGTTGCAAATGATGGCAGAAGCATACCACAAGAGGTGTCAATAGCGCGAGAGGGAATCAGATACCATTTCCCTATATGGGCTGAAAGCAAAGTGAGGTGTGAAATGTCGCTGGAAAAGGCTTGTTGTACCACTGGAGAAGACAGTCCACTGGAAAATCTAGGTTAAACTTTGGACCAGAGGGTAATACAAAGTAATGTCAATCTCTGTGATTCAGTAAAAAAATCCCTTAAGGGATTTTTGTACAGAAGAACAGGTGGGGAAGGTACATATGACAGCTGGAAAGGGGGAGTTAAATAAGTCATGTGAGAGTCACATGCCTTCTTTAATGAAGAACTCAGAATTGGGCCTACAGAGGCCCAAGGAAGGGTATTTAATTGAAGTGGAAGTGGAAAATGGGCCTGATCAGGCAAGTTTTGTTATTTTTAATAAAATAACAAATTCAGCTCAGCCTATACTCAATAGAGACGGACTTCTTGACGACATGGAATCCCACATCTCTCTTCCAGTCATGCAAGACATAGAACAGAAATCGGAGACTCCATTTTTCCTTCTAAAAAACTTCTACAAATGTCTTCCATTTTTTCCAGAAATGGATAACCAACTTTTTTTCAGAATGGGGGTGAAGTCTTTTGATATCACAGCCTCTTTCTCAGGCACAGATACCTGGTTTGACTGGGTAGAGAGATCACGACTAACTGTGAGGAGGATGTCAATTAGCAGGGGAGTTCTTTTATGGCTGTGCAAAAGGTTGCAAGAAGCCTCGGGCAATGAGGGGAAAATCTTTAAATCATGGAGATGCAGAGACATGGCAACCTACATTTACTGCACTCAGAAGTTCAATAAATATGGTCGTTACATCTCAATAATAGCTGTTACGGGCCAGAACAGAACAATCATCATTCTTCCAGAGAATCAATTTAATGAGGGGTGGGGGAGACTGGTCCACAATATTGAAGATTTTATTAATAAAGTGTCAAATACACATGGCACTTTTATTACAGAAGGGGATACAAGGTGGAACACTATAGTGGGGGGAGCTAATTACAAAAAAGCTATTACAAAACTTAAATGGGAGCAGCGAATGCTTGAAGCTAGAAAAGAACCCATGAACGTGGCAAAATTTGTCGGTCAGGAGGATAATGCTCAGCTACGAAGATGTTTGGTTGGGAGATTCATTGGAGGAGAAGATGCCCCAACACGCAACGATGTTAGAAAATGGGCAGTTCAAACCTGGAAAGGAGTACCAAACATCCAGGTGTATGACATGAGTGGGCTCAATTTCCTTTTTGAGTTTCAGTCAAGAAGAGCAGCAGAACATATTCTGATGGGAGAATGGAAGAGACAAGACCAAATTCTCAAACTGGACTGGTGGCATCCAACAAAGGGAGTTTTTCCTGATACAACAAAATTCGATTGGTACTGGATCAGGGTCTTGGGACTTCCTCTGCATTTATGGAACTCTGAAACAATGAGAAAGATAGGAGACAAATGTGGAGGCTGGCTGGAGAATGAAGAAGAAACAGAGCTCAAAAACCACTTACGGTGGGCCAGAATCAGAGTTAAAGGGCCTAGAGAAAAAATCCCACCATCCATAGAAGTCGAGGACGAAAACCTAGTTTTCTCAATGCCGGTATGGTGTGAAGAACCAGCAACCTACTGGAAAAAAATACTGGAGAAGATGACTGTTGAAACCAGTGGCCAAGGAGAGAGGTCAAATCCTAGTATATCTAGAGCTACAGAGGATATTCACCAAAAAGGGAGAGAGGATGCAGAGAGATACATTTCAGATATCGATGTATACAAAAAAGGAGTGTCCTTTGCTGACACAAGGCATGTGACCACAGTTGGGACCTTTTCAAGAGAGAGATTGAAGTGGGTTGGGGGTCCCAGTAGCAGTAGAGGACAGCTGGAAAAAGGAGTAAGGGAAGAAAGAGAAAAGACCCCTTCAGTTTATTTAAGTGGTGGGCCAGATGGTGGAAAGTCCATTCCTTCTAAATCAAATAAACAGAAGGATAAAATAGATCCAAAAGAAATGGGCCCAGAACAAAAACAAAAGCTCTTCACAGAGCCTTTTGTTGAGCTCATTAGTATGTCAAATTCAGAAACATGCCGCTGTGCTAACTTCGTCGAATTCGAAGGTGAGGGAGAACTGGATGGGACAGGAGTAACAAGAATGGAAAAAAGGGAGAAAGCGCAGGACAATCAATTACAATCACATGCAAGAATTCAGGAGGAAGGGGGATCAATAAGGCAGAACAACCCAACTCAAATTAATGGAGAAGGAGAGATGGATTTTTCAAACTCTCTCTTGGTTATGTACACAGAGCCAGAACCTTTACAGGTTGACAATAGCACACATGAGGAAGACCTAGCTGCAAATGCCACGGAATGGGTCCAAGCGAACATGATAAAATTAGGTCAACAATTTGGTGTCGATTTTAAAGGATGCAAAAAGGAAGCGTATACCATGTTAGCTAAGCTAGACCAAAGGAGGGAAAAGGAGACTGGAAAAGGGGAGAAGATGAAGACAATAAAATCTAACAATGATGTCCCAAAAGAGGTGAGAAATCTGTTCTTTGATATGAATTTAAAAAACGGGGAACCAAGATCTAGTGGGAGGGTTTTAGCTCTAACCAATCAATGAGAGTGAAAATAATCTCATGGAATGTGAGGGGGCTGAATGGGAGTGATAAAAGGGACACTGTTAGGAAACTAATACATCAGTGGGAGGCAGATATTTATGTATTAGTTGAGACAAAGCTAGAGGGTAATATTGATGGATTAATACCGAACATATGGGAAAATAGATGGATGGGAGAAGTTCATAAGGAGGCAATGGGGAGCAGTGGGGGGATTGCAATTTTGTGGGATAAAAGGGTATGGAAGGGGGAACTGGTGGAGATTGGCAGGCAAAGCTTAACTGGGAAATTCACAGGGGTAAGTGAAGACTTCAGTTGGAACATAACTGCAGTATATGCTGATTGTAGTAGAGATCAGAAAGGTGCTGTGGGAGGAATTGACAGCCATCAGAGGAAGGTTTGTAGGACCATGGATAGTTTGTGGAGATTTTAATGTTACTAGATACCCATCAGAGAGAACAAACTGCCGCAGACTTAGTGGTGCTATGACAGATTTTTCCTCTTGTATTGAGGAGCTGGAGTTGATTGATCCTCCTTTATTTGGAGGATCTTATACTTGGAGAAGAGGGGACAATCAAACGAGTGCTTCAAGAATTGATAGATTTCTTCACTGTGCACAATGGGGGGAAAGCTTCATTCACATCAAACAAAATGTCCTACCAAAAATAACATCTGATCATAATCCTATTATGCTAACATGTGGTGGTTGGGAATGGAAAAAATCTTATTTTAAATTTGAATCTTGGTGGTTGGAGGTAGAAGGATTCAAAGACAAGGTAAAGGAATGGTGGGATTCTTTCAACATTGAGGGGAGAGCAGGATATATATTAGCTGAGAAAATGAAATTGTTAAAGGTAAAGATGAAAGAATGGAGCAAAGAAAACAAAGGTAACTGGAGGCAGAGAAAAGAAGACATTTTAAGTCAGATAGCAAACTGGGAGATAATACAGGAACACAAAATGCTTACTGATGATGAAATTTTACAGAAGGCAAATTTGGCCATGGAGTTTGAAGAGATAGCCAAGAAAGAGGAGATAGCATGGAAACAAAGATCCAGGGTACAATGGTTGAAACATGGAGACAAGAATACAAAGTTTTTCCACAGAATCGCCACCTCTCATAAGAGGTTCAATACTATGGAACAACTTGATATAGAAGGTACCATTGTGAAAGATCCAGCTATGATCAAGGAGGCTGTCCAAAATTTCTACATAAATTTATACAAGGAAGCTGAACACTGGAGGCCCGATCTGAACATTCAAGATGTTAATATGATAACTGGAGAGGAACAATTATGGTTGCAAAGACCTTTTGAGGAAGAAGAAATCCTAGAAAGTATTAGGATGTGTGCTAAGGAGAAGGCTCCTAGACCGGATGGCTTTCCAATGATTTTCTTCGAGACTTTTTGGGAGGTTTTGAAGGACATAATTAACACCCTATCACATTTCCACTCCAATCAGAATTTTGAGAAAAGTTTTAATGCAACATTCATTGCTCTAATCCCTAAAAAGGCTGGAGCTTCAGAATTAAAAGATTATAGGCCAATCAGTCTGATAGGAGGGGTCTACAAAATCATAGCTAAGTTACTGGCAGAAAGACTTAAGAGGGTGGTGAGCAAACTGGTCAATAAAAATCAGATGGCTTTCATAAAAGGGAGACAGATCATGGATGCTGCATTGATAGCAAGCGAGTGCATAGATTCAAGGATGAAAGGTGGAGTTGCGGGTGTATTATGCAAGTTAGACATCCAGAAAGCATATGACCATGTAAATTGGGCATTTTTATTGAATGTTTTGAGACAAATGGGCTTTGGCAGTAAGTGGTTAAAATGGATAGAAGTGTGCATTAAAACAGTCAAGTTCTCAATACTAGTAAATGGTGAACCTGTTGGCTTCTTTGCATCAGAAAGGGGGCTGCGACAAGGTGATCCACTGTCACCTTTTCTCTTTATTCTAGCAATGGAAGGTTTTGACAGTATGATGAGAATAGCTACACAGAACAGGTGGATTAAGGGTTTCCAAATAGGAGACAGAATAGGGAATGGAAAGGAGATCAGCCATTTGCTATATGCAGATGATACTATCATCCTTTGTGAGCCAGAAGCCGAACAGCTGAACTACATCAAATTGATTCTGATCTTATTTGAAGCAGTATCAGGGCTAAAGGTCAATTAGGGGAAAAGCAGCTTGATTGCAGTCAAGGAGTTGCCTCATATTCAAGGATTGGCAAGCATTCTAGGGTGTAAAGTAGAGAAATTGCCGACAACCTACTTGGGAATGCCACTAGGGAGCAAACATAATGCTTTGGGGATATGGGATGGAATTTTGGAAAAAGCAGAAAAAAAATTATCAAGATGGAAGGCTCAATATCTATCCTTGGGGGGTAGAGTGATCTTGATAAACTCTGTTTTAGATTCACTGCCAACTTATGTTATGTCGTTATTTCCAATTCCTCCAATAGTTATCAAAAAGCTGGACAGACTGAGAAGAAACTTCCTCTGGAAAAAAGGCAAAGAGGGAGAGGGCAAGGGTTACTATTTAGTGAAATGGAATACTGTGATGCTAAGCAAAGAAAGAGGGGGACTGGGTATTAGAAATTTGAGAATCCAAAACAAGAGCCTTTTGATGAAGTGGTTGTGGAGATATACTAGTGAGGAAGGAACCCTATGGAAGGAGGTGATAGTGGCACAGTATGGGGAATTGAACCCATGGTGTACAGAGATAGTGTCAGAACCCTATGGATGGGGAGTATGGAGGTCAATCAGAGCTTTATGGAACTCTATGGAAGAAAATGTGTTTCTCAAAATTGGAAATGGCAACAAGATCAAGTTTTGGAGAGATGGATGGATTGATCAAATTCCTCTAAGTGAGTCATTCCCAGATCTTTTCTCAATTTGCAACAATCCTGAAGCCAAAGTATGTGAATGCTGGACAACTCAAGGCTGGGACCTATCTTTCAGAAGGCTATTGAATGACTGGGAAGTAGATAGAGTGGCTTCTTTCCTGGGAAAATTGGGGGGGAATCAATCACTAACAAATGCACCAGATAGAGTTATTTGGAAGCACAACAAGGATGGCAGATTCACAGTAAACAGTGCTTACAAGAAAGGCATACAAGTTGGGGTTAGAGGCTACCATCATCACTGGAAGAGTATTTGGAGAGGATTGATCCCCACCAAAGTGATATGCTTCACTTGGTTAGTCATCAAAAGAGCCTGCTTAACTCAAGAAGTGCTGCAGAAGAAAGGAAAGCAACTAGTCCCCAGGTGTTTCCTGTGCAATTTGACTGGGGAAACAAACAATCACCTATTTTTACATTGTAAATTCACTGCACAGATCTGGGAGTTGTTTCTCAACATCACATGCTGTAGCTGGTCTATGCCAGAACACACCTCTGATCTTTTTAAATGTTGGATCAGAAGAGGGGGTAGCAAGACTCAAAAGAAGTGGTGGAAGCTAATACCATCATGCATATGGTGGTCAGTGTGGAAGGAAAGAAATGGGAGATGTTTTGAAGATAGATCTAATTCCATTCACAAAGTAAAATGGAATTGTTTGGTATCTTTACTTTTTTGGTGTAAACAACTTTGCATAGAAGATGTAGATCAAATTATAGAATTAATAGGGAGCTTGTAATTTCGCTTAGGGCTGTAAATTTTGAAGGTGGCCAGCATGTCCTTAATGCTGAAGAATACAACTTTACCAATGTTAAAAAAAAAAAGACATAGAACAGAACACTTTGCACGAGATGATAGTGGCGAATCAAAGTGAGAAATTGGTGGAAAAGCCTCTGCAAATTGCAGAAGAAACAACTACACAAAGAAGTTTTGAGAGGGGATATGAGAAGGGGGGGGGGGGGGGGGGAGGAAAGCCCATGCACAATTGCTGGTCAAAGATCATTGACTTCTATCAAAGAATGGGAGATCGAAGAGGCAGAGCCTTTGCGCACACAACAACAATTAATTACAGAAAAAGAGAAGGAAGTGTTCTGCGTGGGTGAAGCAAAACATGCTGAAACTAGGGAAATTATTAGGGGCGGATTTTCGAGGACATGAGGAAGAGGCTATGGAACAACTACTATGTAAGAAGAACAGATTTAAAGGCTCTAAAGAATTAAAAAATTTAGTAGCCTTTGATGTGAAATTCAAGAGTGGGGGGTGTAGAGATAAGGGGAGGAACATCGTGGCCATTACATGATGCAATTCAAACTAGTATCATGGAATGTAAGGGGCTTAAATAGCAGGGATAAAAGGAGGGTAGTCAAGAACATTATGGGGGATTGGAAAGCTGATATAGTTTGTCTACTAGAAACTAAATTAGAGGGGGATATTACAGGATTGATAATGCAACTATGGGGGTAGATGGATTAAAATGGCATGTTTGGAGGCAAGTGGAACTAGAGGAGGGATAATGATGCTATGGGATAGTAGAATTTGGAAAGGTGAAATACTAGAGATAGGTGCATACACTCTTACTTGTAAATTTGAAGCACAATTGCAAGATTTCACTTGCCATATAACAGGGGTGTATGCTCCTAACTGTTATGTGGAAAGAAGATAAGTATGGGAGGAGATTGGCTCAATCAGAGGATTAATAGAAGGTCCCTGGGCAGTTTGTGGAGACTTCAATGTGTCCAGATATGTCTCGGAGAAAAGGAACGGTGTTAGAAGAACAAAGGGCATGAGGGAGTTCTCTGATCTGATTGAAGACATGAATTTAATTGATCTCCATCTTGAGAATGCTAATCTCACCTGGTTCAAAGGGGATACTGGGAAAATAGCCTCAAGAATTGACAGGATATTGGTGTCTCAAGAATGGGATGACTCTTTCAATAATATGAAACAAATTGCACTCCAAAGAATAATGTCGGATCATTCTCCGATTGCAATTCTAGGAGGTTCCTGGAAGAAGAACAAGAGTTATTTCAAGTTTGAGAATTGGTGGCTTGGCACTGAAGGTTTTATTGATAGAGTGAAGGTGTGGTGGAGTTCTTTTGATTACCAGGGGAGACCTGACTATGTCCTAGCTTCCAAATTAAAAGCCTTGAAACATAAACTGAAAGAATGGAGTAGAAGTGAGCAAGGAAACTTAGGTCAACAAAGGAAGAATGTGCTAGAGAAGTTGGCTACTCTGTACAACATTGCTATAGCCAGAGGCTTAACAGTAGAGGAATCAATGGAGAAGGCATCCTTAATCATGAACTTTGAGCAGCTAATCAAGAATGAAGAGATCTTGTGGAGACAAAGATCCAGATCCCTATGGTTGAAAGAAGGAGATAAGAATACCAAATTCTTCAACAAGATGGCTAATGCACACGAGAGATATAACAACATTGACCAACTTCTTGTTCAAGGGAATCTGATCAATGATCAAGAAAGGATTCAAGGGGAAATGGTGGAATTTTACCAAAACTTGTACTCAGAGAATGTCCGGTGGAGACCTGCCAGCAACTTCACAAATTGCCCAAGGCTGACAGTGGAGGTAATGGAAGATTTAGAAAGGGGATTTGAAGAGGAGGAGGTACTGGAATGCCTAAAACAATGTGCAATTGATAAAGCACCTGGTCCAAATGGGTTTACAATGGGGTTCTACATCAAGTGTTGGGAAGTGGTAAAAAATGATATCATGAAGACCTTCCAGAATTTCTACGAGCAAGGAAGGTTTGAAAGAAGTTTCAATGCTACTACCTTCATAGCTCTTATTCCAAAGAAGAAAGGTGCTAAAGAATTAAGAGACTTCAGACCCATCAGTCTGATAGGTAGTATTTACAAGCTATTCTCCAAAGTGCTTACTGAAAGGTTGAAAAGAGTGATGGCAAAGCTTGTGGACTTACAACAATTGGCATTCATCAAAGGGAAACAGATTATGGATGCTGCCCTCATAGCAAATGAAGTAATAGACTCCAGGGTGAACTTGAAGAAACCTGGAATCCTATGCAAATTAGACATTGAGAAAGCATATGATCATGTCAATTGGGGCTTTCTTATGGATCTGTTAGAGAAGATGGGATATGGATTTAAATGGAATCAGTGGATTAAATTTTGTATCTCAACAGTGAACTTCTCTGTACTTATTAATGGTTCACCAACAGGTTATTTTAATTCACAGAGGGGCCTAAGACAAGGTGATCCTCTATCACCCTTTTTGTTCCTCTTAGTCATGGAGGGACTGAACAACATGATTAAGACAGCAAACAGGGAAGGTTGGTTAAGAGGATTTGAGGTTGCTAGAGCTGGAAGGGATAGCTTGAAGATAACTCATCTTTAGTATGCAGATGACACACTTATATTCTGTGATGCTGAAGAAGAGCATCTGAAAATACTGAGACTGATCTTGGTAATATTTGAAGGAATGTCAGGTTTACATGTTAACGGGAGGAAAAGCTTCTTATACCCGGTTAATGAAGTGCCAAACATGGAAATCTTAAAGACAATCTTAGGGTGTGAAGTGGGTGCTCTACCGACTATCTACCTTGGATTGCCTTTGGGGGCCAAGTCTATGTCTATGGAAATCTGGAATGGGGTGATTGAGAAATGTGAGAAGAAGTTAGCAAGGTGGAAGTCCCAATATCTCTCCATGGGTGGAAGATTGACCTTGATAAACTCTGTGCTTGATGCACTTCCAACGTATATGAAGTCATTATTTCCTATCCCACCAGGAATCATCAATAGGTTGGATAGCATCAGGAGGAAATTTCTATGGCAAGGGAACAAAGACAAGAAGGGTTACCACCTAGTCAAATGGAAGGCAGAGATCAATGAGAAAAGATTTGGGGGATTGGGGATCAAAAATCTGCTTTAAGAATGAGATGGCTATGGAAATATTCAAATGAAAATCGAAGTCTATGGGTTAGAGTCATTAAAGCTAAATATGAGGAGAACGATAATTGGATGACAAAGGAGGTCACTACTCCTTATGGTGTTAGCTTATGGAAATCTATCAGAATTTTGTGGAATGAATTCAAAGTTAATACCATAGTCAAAGTGGCAGATGGAGTTAAAACTGTCTTCTGGAAGGATGATTGGCATGAAGCAGGCAACATGGAGACATTATTCCTAGATATTTATAACTTAGTTTTACATCAACAGAGCACAATAGCAGAATTGTGGACACCTCAAAGGTGGAATTTTGTGTTCAGGAGACACCTGAATGATTGGGAAATACCAAGAGTAGCAAAATTCTTCAGCACCATTGACCAATTCAGTGGTTTGAAGGCTGGACAAGACATCCTACAGAGGCAGGGAAATAGTAACGGGACTTTTAAAGTAAATGCAGCCTACAGGAAGATGAACCAACCAAACCAGCTGCTACTTCGATGGCCTTGGAAACACATATGAAAAGCCAAAATCCCACACAAAGTAGCTTGGTTTGTCTGGTTATTGGCTAAGGAAGTAGTGCTGACACAAGATAACTTGATGAAAAAGGGGATCCCTTTATGTTCGAGATGTTTTTTTTTGTGGGGAAACTGCAGAAACAGTGGTTCATCTATTTATACATTGCAAGGTCACAAGTCAACTATGGAGATTATTCCTATGTCTCAAAAACATATCTTGGTCCATGCCAGGGAAAATCACAGAAGCATTACACAGTTGGGAAGAAGCAGGAGTTCACGCTAAAAACAGAAACAACTGGAGAATTGTACCTGCAGCTATATGGTGGACAATATGGAAGGAGAGGAACCTTAAGAGTCTTTGAGAATATGGAGAATACTATAGAACAAGTCAAAATGAATTGTATTTTGACTTTATGTTTTTGGTGTAACCAGATATACTCTAATGATATTGTCTCTATCATTGATGTCTTAGACTCATTATAAGGATAGGATAGTAGATTTTCAGTTCTTTTGTAAATATGGTTTCAGTACAACCCATGTACTGTGTTACAGAAATAGAAACAGTTACCTATGTCAAAAAAAATAATTTGCATCTTGCTGATGTGCAATATATATATGTAAAACAGTAGCAGAACATAATTCCTTTTGTAGCATACTTGCCTCCATCTGAAAGCATTTGTTCGTTAATTTGTTCTCAATGTGTCTTTACACTATCATGTTCATCAATTCATTCAAAATTGCTTGGAGAAGGGATTATAAACTGTCTGACCACTTTACTAGGGACCAAACAATTAGAGGATCATATTTATACCGAGATAAGAGGAAGAATTAAAGAAGATGACATATCTGCACCCATGCGGAGAGGATCATACTTTTACTACACGAGGAACTTGGAGGGTAAGGAATATGTCCAACATTGTAGATGCTATGTGCCTACAAGTGGAGCTCCAACATCTGTTTATGATACGATGCCAACTGGACCTGATGCTCCTTCTGAGCATATTATCTTGGATGAGAATGTGAAAGCTCTAGAACATGCATATTACAGTATTGGTGCTTTCAAAGTAAGAACATGTCTTCTGTGCAGATTCTTATTGCTATTCCATGTCTCTTGTAGCTTTATAGCTTATCTTATTTCATCATGATTCTCCTGTCTTCAGGTCAGCCCAAATAACAAGTTAGTTGCATATGCAGAGGACACAAAAGGGGATGAAATATACACTGTTTATGTTATTGATGCAGAGTCTGGAATGCTGGTTGGGAAACCTCTGGTTGGTGCCATTACATCATATCTCGAATGGGCAGGTGATGACGCATTGGTTTACGTCACAATGGATGAGATCCTTCGACCAGACAAGGTTTGGATTTCATTGGAGCCATTGGATATAAGTGATTTAGTTTCCTCCAGTAGCATCCAGTTTCCAACTTTGTCTGGTTTTTTATTATGATATATTCTTTATGCTCCATAGTTGTAATTCAGTTTGGTAGAATGTCTTATGCTAATAATAATGTCCAGTGCTGTCCAAATAGAAGCTAATCCTCCATCCAAAGACGGATTCTTAATAGAAAAAGTTGATTGAAGAGATTTAATAGAGTTGTTGAAATCATTGAGGGTATTGTTTGTCTTTGGCATGCTTATCGTGGTGAGCCTTAGAACTTATGTTTTCTCTGTTTGTCAAAATAAGTACCTCTACCTACATATATGTTCTACTTGCTAAATCATTTCTGTTGGCTTTATAGCTAGTTTTATGGATTCGTCTGGTTGAAATTTATCTTACTTTTGCTTATCCAGGTTTTCTTTCTTTTGATTAATATTAGTTTTGACAGGTCTGGTTGCATGAATTGGGAACTAACCAGTTAGATAACTCTTGCCTTTATCATGAAAATGACGAAACATTTTCTTTGGATCTTCAAGCATCTGAGAGCAAGAAATATTTATTTATTGCATCTGAGAGTAAAATTACCAGATTTGTCTTTTATCTAGACACTTCAAAACCTGAAAATGGATTGGTGGTATTAACATCACGTGTGACTGGCATTGACACATCAGCTAGTCATCGTGGAAATCATTTCTTCATCAAGAGGAGAAGTGATGAATGTTTCAATTCAGAATTACTTGCATGCCCTGTGGAAAACATATCTGCTACCACTGTTCTCCTTCCTCACCGTCCAAGGTAATTATTAAAGAGATGACCAATTTATTGACAGTTCAAACAACTTTGCAGGAATTATTTTGTCTTCTAATTGTCAATTTGTATGTCTATCATTGATGTTTTAGATTCATTATAGATAGAGGTGGTAAAATTCTAGAGTTCTCTTGTAAATATAGTTTCAGTGTAGCACTGTTTTGGTTCTTTGAGATCATGCTCTGTTACCAATTTCAAAAAGAAGAAAAGGTAAGCAACTAGAAGCTTCTTTAAAGATTTTCACAGGTTAATATCATTGCTGAATGTGCAATGAACTCGAGAAGTCTATCACGACCTCGATATCATTTGCAATCACCATGTTACACCTACAAATCAGTAAAGAGATGCATCTGTACTTAATAGTAATTACAAATTCAAACTGGAGATTTGCAACATTCATGCAATAGAGCCGTAATGCACCGAATCCATGTGTGCTAACCTAACATCATCGTACATACCTATTTGAACCTTCAAATCATGAATCTAATCTTGTTTACTCAAATTGTTGACTTTGGTCAACTCTAAGTACTTCAAGTTTGTAGTTCAAGTGATCCAAAAGTCTTTTGATATCTCTTGAGCGTAGATTTTCTGCTAACTTACCTATACCTGGGTAAAGTCCTGTAAATTTTTGGAAAAAACATAAGAAATGGGCAAAGGGGTTGAGAAAGCTATTCCTCTTCTAGTCTATTTTGTGAGTACGAAATATTATGGAGCTATTTCATGATTATGGCTCATTAAATTTGGTTGTCATGCAGCATTAAGCTCCAGGACATACAACTTTTTACCGACCATCTTGCTGTTCATGAACGTGAAAATGGTCTACCCAGAATTACTGTATATCGCCTTCCTGCTGTTGGAGAGCCACTAGAAAGACTTCAAGGTGGTCGTGCTGTTGATTTTGTTGATCCTGTATACTCTGTTGATCCATTAGAATCAGAATTTGAATCCGGTGTACTCAGGTTTTCCTATAGCTCAATGAGAACCCCACCTTCTGTATATGATTATGATATGGACACAGGGGTTTCGGTGCTGAAGAAGATTGAAACGGTGAGTCACATGAGATGTTACTTATGATGATAATTTGAGTTGGTTTGTTTTGAGTCAGTGTATTGACTCATTGAAAAGTAGCCTTTTCTGCCTTTGCTTTTGTTTATGAGTACACTTTTTACATCAAACAATGCTCTACTTTTCTTAACATTAAACAAGCTTTACTATCTCTTAGCTTGTAGCTTTTTTCCTTTTACTCTGATCATGTATTTTAACCATTTCCTTAATGTCTGTTTATTTTTATTAAGTGAACTTAAAATAAACTTCTAGCATCTAAATCATATTATAGAAGCAAGTGCTATTTCATTTTACTCATTTTGGCATGAATTCCATCTGATATGGTGTGCTTATGTAGCTTATGGTTTAACTTTAGCTAACACCTTTGTAAAGAAGGATCACACATGGTAGGCCACATTTAAAAGCTGTGGTAACATAGTAAAGTATAATTCGTCATAATTAGAAGAAATGATTGGGTCACATACTACAACTCCAAAAGAGTGGAGGCAAAAGGAGAAAAGTTGTACGCAGTTGAGATTCAAGAATTCTGTGGTGGAACCTATGCTGCTTGGACCTTCAATATTTTCCGTTACACCCATGTTGATCTGACACGATTTGGTTGTGGTTGTGGGATCCACACTAGATATGGTCAACTTACTTGGGGCGCTTTGACTACATCTATGATCAAGAATTATAAAACAATTGGGTATTTGGCTTTGGGCTTTAATATATATAAATATTTTTTAGATTAAGTATGAGAGCACTTCCTTATTACACAAGATGTCTTGTGAATAGAATATTAGGTGTTTATAAAGAATTAAAATTATATTAGTTTTAGTTCAATAACTTTATGTAATTGAATTATATACATATAGATGTCTCAGTAATTGGGTGTATACGAGCACCTTATCTGCACTTATCCATAGCCCTGAATCCTAAAATTAATGTGATGTTAGTTGTTACCTTCTCAAAAAAAATAATTTATGTGATGAAGAATCCAACCTCTAGATCTGCACTGAATTCGAGCAAACATAGATGCAAGCTTTTTTTTGGTAAGGTCCAATTTTATTAACGAAGAACCAAGTTGGTACAGATAAGTACATGAAACAAAAATATTCCTAGACTATCAAATATATCGCTGTTACACCAAAAATATAAATTATGCAAACAAGTATTTTTTAATTCTTGAAATATGCATCCGTTTTCCTTCAAAGCAACCCTTGTTATTTCCAGCCATATAGTCCAGAAAATGCATATGGGAATTGTTCTCCAAATTTGCTCAATTTTTTAGACATCCTCGACTTTGTTAGCATTCCAATGAACTCTTGATATCTTTAGAGGCATTGACCATGAAACACCAGTCACATTAAGAAGCAACTCTCAACATTCCTTGGACACTGCAATTCAAGAACAAATCTTCTTCACACAGGTAGCATGTAATACTTGGTGCAAAACTTCTCTTCCATGGATTATTCTGAGTTAAACAAAGCCTCCCAAGTGATAGTCTATCCAAAACAAGCAGCTTCGACATGAGCTTTAGTTTTCCAGTTAGTCTTCCAAGGCCATTAGGTACCCTAACCCTAAGTTGCACAGACTCTTTACTTTCGATGCCACATCTGTGTCGGATTATCCAAAAATACACTACTTTTGGAGAATCCGACACACATCCGTTGACATTTTTGATGAGTTTGAGCAACATAGCTCTGATCCTAAGTTTTATAGCAGCAAATTATGGCAGTTCTTAACAGAGAACATTTTATCATTGCTATTCACTCAAATCAAGCCATCCATTTCAGTTTGAACAATTGAGATAGACTCCACCTGTTGAATAAGTTTGACCAAATTCTTTTGGCTGCCAATTGAGATTAAACATATGAGCTAATCTCAATACTCCTTAATACTATACATATATATCTCAAAGTTGATTGGTTATTGAACATGAGTTATCTGATGAAACTTTTGGAAATATGATAGCGCTTAGACTCACACACATTACAAAAGTGTCAATAAACTAGCTTAGAGTCACGCCTGGTAGATCTACTATAGAGGTAACGAGAACCAGAAGAAGTGGTGGAGAATAATTTCACACTGCATTTGGTGGATTGTCTAGAGAGAGGAATGATTGATGTTTTGAAGATGATACAAACCAACTTGTAGATTTATTAGGATCACTATAAGTATTTTTGTGTAGTACTAGTTGCTCCTTTTTGAAGGTCTCTAGCATGTCCTTAATGCTAAGGATTACAACACTACCCGTTGCATTTTTTTTTTTTTAAAAAGAACGTGCGCACAACTAGTTTAATCCTTATTCAAAGAATGAAAACTAAAGTAAGGCCAGACGAAATGTAATGTCAATAACTTTGACATCATTGCTTAGTTTTCTTGGAGAATAGCCTGGCAGATGATCATGCCACACATAGATTAAAATAGGATAACTGTGATGGAGGAGTGTACGAGAGAGAATGTTGGGTGTCTAGGGCTTAACACATGCAAAATAAGCGTTGTGGACATGCAGATGTGAAGATATATATATATATATATGATAATGTAAGTGTTAGAATAGGAATAAGAACTAGAATACTATATTGAATCGTACTTGAAATAAGAATATTATTTATATATATATATATATATATGATAATGTAAGTGTTAGAATAGGAATAAGAACTAGAATACTATATTGAATCGTACTTGAAATAAGAATATTATATAAAATCCTACTTGGAATATGAATAGTATATATAATCCTCCTTGGCAAAGGATTGTAATATAGTGTTTGTAAATAGAGTACCAATGTAATATAAAAGATACACAATTCGATAATATTTTTCTCTTATACTTCTCACATGGTATCAGAGCTTCTATGATTTTGATAGAGAATCAAACAAGCTTCCAAAGCGCGAGTGGTTATTACTCTTATAGTCGCCCGTCTCGCCAATGATTATGTTAGCAAAAGTTGAGGCAATTCTTAGTATATGCTTGAAAAATAAGCATGTTGAGAAAGACTGATTTGAGAAGCATTCACCATGCTTCTTTGATGATGGTTGATAACACTTATAACCTTTTTGAGTAGGAGAATATCCTATGAGAACACGCTTAGGAGAATGTGGGTCTAATTTGCCTCTATTTTGAGAATGGGTATGAACATAGGCAACACTTCCGAAGATTCTAGGAACTAATTTATTGGAAATTTCAAAATTTGAAAAGAAATTTCGATTAATATCAAGCGGACTTTTAGGGGTTGTTTGGTAGGGAGTATTAGGAGAAATATTCCATGTATGATGTATGATATTATTTAGTACTATGTTTGGTTGGATTTGGGCCTATGTCTTATTAATCTATACACCCTACATGGTATTATAGGATGTATAACTAATCCCTTTCATTTGGTGGTATTAGTAATACATAGGATTTAATACCATGAGATTAATCTACTTAAAGAAAAAAATACCCATCAAATTCTTTTAATCATTTTATTTGTTTCTTGATTTTATGTTTTGTATTTGTACTAGTAAATTTATTTAAATTAATTAGCTTATAAATTTTATTATTTAGAGAGAGTTGTCTGTTGTTAAATAAATCCAATACAAATCAATAAAATATTTGAAATGTGAGTTGTTTAACATTAACTAATTGAAAAGGCAAATATGTCACCATGTGATCTTAATTGAATATATTATTTGTTGATATATATATATATATGTGTGTGTGTGTGTGTGTGTGTGTGTGTGGGTGGGTGGGGTTTTGTAATTATTTATATTTTGAACATTTTATAAAATTGCATACACATAATTACAACTTGCAATTTTTATGTGTAAATGTAGATGGTTTATTCAATTTTACTATTGTTTACCATCTTTTCGATTTTTAAAATAGATGGTCTATCTTTTTTTAATTGAAAATTGATGTTTTGAGTCATCAATTTATTAAGATGACAATGATTTACCCTCAAATAATTCAAGTGAGAAAATAGCAAACATGTGACAAGATTGTTCTTCTCCTAGCTAGTTAGAAGGTCATAAAAAATAGTATTGTCGGGTAGTTATCTACCTTGACCCAATTCCATAAAATAGAAAATTGCATAATAATTCAAGAGTATAGTTGAAAAGAAGTTTTTTATAGAGTTTTAATCCAAACACAAGAATAATAAGTGAGAAGCAATGAACCAAACACTTCATAAAAATAAATCATGCATTACTAATCCCTGCGTTATTAATCTTTGTAACAAACGATCCCTTAAAGTTCAGAATTCTTGATGACATTCTGTTACTAAGATGTGCAACAATTAGACAACTTCCTCCAATACTGTTTTGATACCTTTTTGTGAAACAAATCTAGTAATGTCAAGTAATAGATCGTTTCTTCTCTCTGCTATCCCATTTTGTTAAGGAGTATTGACACATGAAGATTCATGAATCTTTTAATTGGCACATCATATTGAGTTTTGATCAGATTAAAAAAGGTAGGGAGAATTTGACTCACATCTGATATTTGCTTTAGCAAACCACGTTACTCTTGTACAATCATCAATGAATGACACAAACCATCTAGCATTAGGTGTTAGGAATGGGAGAGGCCCCCCAAATATCACTATGAATAAAGAGAAAATGGAGTTTGACATCTTTTGTGGCTAATTCGAAAGAAAACACGTTTGTGTTTTGCAATTTTACAATCATCACAATGGAAAGACTCAACAATCAAATCTTTTAACAAAGATAGAAACATCATTTTGATTACATTAAAGGAGGGCTGACTTGACCTAACTGACGATGATAAACCATACTTTCTCTTTATTAGACATAATAGATTCAGACAAGAATGAACTAGATAAGGAATTCTTAGTTGTATCTTCACCATTGTGGAAATTCGGACAATAAAGACCACCTTTCTCACTAGCACGCTCAATCATCTCCTTCGTGTTCTGTTCCTGAAATAAGTAATATGAAGGAAAGGCAGTTACTTGGCATTTGGAATCTTTGGTGAGTTTCTGGACTGAAATGAGATTTGCAGAAAATTTTGGGACATGAAGGACATCTTTTAAGTATCATTAATTTCCCTAGTGGTATGTCTCCTTGTCCTCGAGGAGATTGATTCAGTCCATAGAGTGACCTACGCAATCGACATACAACGCTACTAGACTCCCCCTAGCATCAAAACCAGGTGATTGCTGCATATAGATTTCTTCCTCAAGATCACCATGCAGAAAATCATTCTTAATGTCCAACTGATGAAGGGGCCAATGACGAACAACAACCATAGATATAAAAAGACGGACATATGCTATTTTAACCACGGGAGCAGAAGCGTCACTATAATCTAACCTAAATATCTTAGTATACCCTTTAGCAACAAGGTGAGCCTTAAGCCGATCAACTTGACCATCTGAACCAATTTTGAGGGGCGTATGGACAAGTAGTCTGGTGAATAATGCCTTGGTGAGTCATGAACTCCTAGAATTGAGAGGATATGCATTCTAAGGCATTATCACTATGAAAAGTACGAATAGAAACACGAAACTGATTTTGTATTACAACAAAGAAACTTTTGAATATAGAAAATAACTTGGAACGATCTTCCATTAAGAAAACCCAAGTTCATCTTGAATAATCATCAAGTGAAACTAACAAAATCCTTAGGTTGAATAGACTCTACTAGCACCCCAAGTATCAGATTGAATTAATATAAAATAGACTTTGAATGACCCTCAATACTACGTGAAAATGTAGCACGAGTGTGTTTCCCAAGTTGACACGACTCACAATCTAATGTGGATAAACTAGACAAACTAGGCACCATCTTTTGTAGCTTGGATAAACTCGGATGACGTTTGTGGATTAGGTCTAAAGGATCTATAATGGAGCATGCTGGGAAGGAATTTGAAGAGGTAAGATAGTAGAGGCCTTGTGATTCATGTCCTATGCCAATCATCTGTTTCGTACTATGGTCCTGCATGAGAAAAAACTCATCAAAAATGTTATACCACAATGTAGGGCACGTGTCAAACGACTAACAGATGCCAGATTAAAAGGAGAACCAAGGACATAAAGAACAGAGTCTAGAGTGATAGAAGATAGGGGTTTGGCTTTTCCGACCCCTTTTGGTTTTGTTTGGATCCCATTAGCTAAATTAATAGGAGGAAGAGATTGTGAATAAACAATATCAGGCAAAAGTGATTTGTTACTTGTAATTAGGGGTGTGCAAAAACCGATTTAACCAATAAACTGAACCGAAAAAAACATTATTGGTTTATTGATATTGGGTTATTGGGCTAATAGTTTTTAAACGGTTTTGCAAATTTTTTTATTGGGTTATTGGTTCGGTTTTCAATTTTATAATTTTTGTTAATGGTTAAACCGATAACCCAATAAGACTATACTAAATTTACTAGTCTTATTGTTAATGGTTAAACGATTGTTACTTTCACACTTTTTGTTAATGGTTAAACGATTGTCACTTTCACACTTTTTCCTTTGAATGTGTCTAGTGTCTAAACTTGCAAGAAAAATGATTGTTACTTTTATGATTATTACTTTCATGCTTATGCTGGAAAAATCATATGATTTATTTGAAAATTTTCTTATCGTGTATATAATATATATGAGTATTTTCTTATTGGTTAAACCGAAAACCGAACCGTTAAGTACCATAAACCGATTAACCAAAAACCGATAAGAAATATGTTATTGGTTTGGTTATCGGTTTGAAGTATTTACAAACCGAAAACCGATAAATCGAACCAATAACACCTAAAACCGAACCGAACCGACCGATGCGCACCCCTACTTGTAATATGATCAGAAGCACCTGAGTCCATTACCCATGATCCAAGAGTACTAGATTATGAAACACAAGCAAAAGAAATACCCGCAACAAAAACATTAGGTGAGCAACCGAAGCTTCTTGCGGAGGTGTTTGCTTACTTGCTCGATACGGAAGGAACTCATCATATTATGTATGAGCAATATGAGCATCATTGGATGGTCGATAAGGCTGAGCAATAGATGGTACTTGTGGAGATGTCTGCTTACTTCCGTGATTCCGAAGGAACTCATAATATTCCTTTAGAAAAACTTATTAAGCCTATCTCAAAAGTCAAAAAAGCTCTCAGGCACTTATCCCAAGACAATCTCTTAAGGACCCTTCCGGTCCTTAGGAAGCCATAATCCGGTGAACTTCCTTTGCCGGAAAACCCAATCCCTTTTTTTCTTCTTCCTTATCTTTCTTTCCCATGGATAACAGAATATATTTCAGACTTGGGGTCAAATCATACGATATTACTGTGTCTAGAAACACGAAAGGAAACTGGTTTGAGTGGGTGGAGAGTGCGAAACTACACGTGAGGAGAATGAAGCTGAGCAGAGATGCTTTATTATGGATATGCAAAAGGCTAGGGGAGGCTTCTGGCATTAAAGGCAAGTCATTTAAGACTTGGAGATGCAAGGACTTTTCTACCTACATTTATTGCTCTTTGAAGTTCAATAAATACGGTAGGTTCATCTCAATCATTGCGGTTAATGGCCATGAACGTTCGGTGATTATTCTGCCAGAAAACATCTTTAATGAGGGCTGGGGTGGCCTATCAAAAAAAATTGAAAGCTTCATCATTAAGGAGGCAGGACATGTTACTGAGAAACAGGGGAATTCTGCGGTTATGAGGCTCAGGGGAGAGGAAAGTTATAAGGAGGTCATTCAAAAGAGCAAATGGGGGGCCATATCTGATAGGAGAGCAGAAAATCAGAAGGAGACACTTTGTGAAGAAGAAGGGGTCCTTAGCAGATGTCTGGTGGGAAGCTTCCCAGTGGATGACGAAATTCCCTCACGGAACGAAGTCAGAAGGTGGGCTATTCAAACGTGGAAAGGCATCCATAATGTCAACATTTATGACATGAATGGTATTCAGTTTCTTTTCGAGTTCCAGTCAAGAAAGGAAGCAGAGCATATTGTTATGGGGAAGTGGAGAAGAAAGAATCACCATTTACAGATGGAATGGTGGTCTCCCAAAGCAGGAACGACGCAAGCTGACTTCAAGTTTGATTGGTTTTGGGTTCGGATTCTAGGTCTTCCTCTACATCTCTGGACAGACAAGGTGATGAAACATATTGGTGACCAATGTGGGGGGTGGTTGGAGACGGAGGAGGAAACCACCCTAAAAAAAACCATCTCCGATGGGCTCGAATTAGGGTTTCCTAAGGAGAAAATTCCAATGGAAATCGAGATTGAAGATGGAGATGGCATTTTTCTGCTACCAGTATGGTGTGAAGCTCCGGCAAGATTCAAAAAAAAGAAGGGGGAGAAGCACTCTGATCGATTTGTCAGAGGTTTGACATATGGGGAAAGTTCTCTGCAGAGGGGGACTCTTACGACAGAGATGGAAGAGAGATTAAGGAAAGGCAAAGAGAGCTTTTGTCCAGAATTCAATCACGATCGGGGTCTTGTACCGCTGGATAAAAGTGGGCACGTGACCTGTGAAAATTCATCTGGAAAAAGGCATGTGGAGGCCCAAGCAGGGAGTCCAGGTCGATTTTTATCTTGTTCAAAGTGTAGTGGGGTTGGGCCCATTAACTTAGGTCCAAAAGCTACAATGACCTATTTTACAGAACCTTTTATCGGGGATATTTTCAACAACAGAAATTATACGAAGAATTTCATGACATCTTCTACAGAGCTTGAAGAACTCATGCATAATCCATCGAACAACATCACAATTGAAATCATTGACATGCAACGTGCAATTGTCCCTTCAGAGTATGCGGAGAAGACAATACTTCCCTTAGTTTGCGAGAAAAGGGTGAACATAGGGGATGATCAAGAAGTTTACACAGGAGAACCCTCCAAGAACCAATTGGTAATTCTGGACGAGCCTCGTCCTATTGCCAGTGATGAGACACTCTCTCTCAGAGGAAGCCATTGATGACATTGATGACAAAGCTTCTTTATGGGTGCAAGCGAATGTCCTTAAACTTAGCAGATTATTTGGTGCTGCCTTCAAAGGATGCGATAAGATTGCTTTTGAATTATTTCTGAAAATTGATCAAAAGAGGGAATTCCTCAAGCAAAATACGGAGAAACACATAAATGGCAATAACTCCAATAACATCCCAAAGGATACTAGGAATTTGGCTTTTAATGTGAATTTTAAAGATGGCGAACCGAGAAGTAGGGGGAGAAAAACAACTTCAAGTGATCAATGTTTAAAGTTGTAACATGGAATGTTAGGGGGGCAAACAATGAGAATAAAAGAAGATTAATTCGGAGTCTACTTCAACAGTGGGGTGCAGATATATACGTGCTAGTGGAAACAAAATTGACAGGAGCAGATACACAATTGATCAAACAATTGTGGTTCAACCGATGGCTGGGAGAACTACACTTAGAGGCTGTGGGGAGAAGTGGGGGTATAGCAGTGTTATGGGACAGGAGAATGTGGAAAGGTGAATTGGTGGAGGCTTCTGGGCAAGTAATCACATGTAGATTTGAAGGCATTAATACGAACTTGACTTGGTTCCTTAGTTCAATTTATGCTGATTGTAACGAAGTCATCAGAAGGGAGTTATGGAGGGATCTAATCAATCTAAAGAACACATGCACATGTCCTTGGTTGTTTTGTGGGGATTTCAATGTGACAAGATATCCCACGGAAAGATCAACTGGACAGAGATTAACAGGGGCTATGTCTGACTTCACAGATTGGATAAATGAAATGGAGCTAATTGACCCTCCTTTATTTGGAGGATTGTACACCTGGAGAAGGGGTGAAAACCATTCGACTGCTTCTAGATTGGATATATTTCTTTACTCTCATCATTGCGACGACTCTTTCTCACAAGTTAGGCAAAGTCTTCTACCAAGACTAGACGATCACAATTCAGTGATGCTAACTTGCGGGGAGCTAACTTGAAGAAATCTTATTTCAAGTTTGAACAATGGTGGATGCAAGTAGAAGGTTTCAGGGAGAAGGTAAAAGATTGGTGGTGCTCCTTCTCAGTAAATGGGACCCCCTCTTTTATCTTAGCTTCCAAACTGAAGTTACTGAAATGGAAGTTGAAACAATGGGGCTATGAGAACAGAGTCAACTGGAAACAAAAGAAGGAAGAGATAATCAAATTGCTGGTCTGGAAAAGGTACAAGAGCAGAGAATATTGACTGATGATGAACTCCTTCAAAAAGTTCATCTATCTAGGGAATTTGATGAAGCTTCCAGGAATGAGGAGAAAGCTTGGAGACAAAGATCAAGAATTCAATGGCTCAAACATGGAGACAAGAACACCAAGTACTTCCATAGGATGGCCACAGCACACAAAAGAATAAATTCAATTGAAAAATTGGAAGTAAATGGCAGGGAGTTGACTGATACTGATGAGATCAAAACAGAGATTACTAATTTCTATCAGAAACTATATAGAGAAACTGAGAATTGGAGGCTTGGCCTAAACTTACAAGGCATTGAAAGCATCAGTTTGGAGGAAAATGATTGGTTACAAAGACAGTTCGAGGAAGAAGAAGTGGCAGAAGGAATCAAATTGTGTGCAAGCGACAAATATGGGTTTCCTATGAGCTTTTATCAGAACTTTTGGGAGATGCTCAAGGTAGATATCATGAATACCATCAGACAATTTCATGATCAGCAGGTCTTTGAGAAGAGCTTGAATGCCACCTTTGTGGCTCTTATCCCGAAGAAGACAGAGGCAGTTGATCTTAGGGACTTCAGACCCATAAGTTTGATAGGCGGGGTATACAAAATTATAGCTAAGCTGCTAGCTGAGAGGTTGAAGAAAGTAATCGACAAACTGGTAAACAAACATCAGATGACATTCATAAAAGGCAGACAGATCATGGATGCTGCCCTTATTGCTAGCGAATGTGTAGATACTAGACTCAGAGGGGCTGACTCTAGAGTTATGTGCAAGCTAGACATTGAGAAGGCATATGATCATGTCAACTGGGAGTTTTTGCTCAATATGTTAAAACAAATGGGGTTTGGTGAGAGATGGTTGAGATGGATTGAGGTCTGTATAAAAATTGTTAGGTTCTCCATTCTGATAAATGGAGAACCTACTGGTTTTTTTACCTCAGAAAGAGGTCTCAGACAGGGAGACCCTTTGTCCCCTTTCTTTTTCATCATAGACATGGAAGGATTCGATAGTGTGATGAGGGTGGCTACTCAAAACTCATTGTTGCAAGGATTCAAAGTAGGCAATTTCTCAGGGGTGGATATGCAGATTTGTCACTTGCTTTATGCTGACGACACTGTCATATTTTGTGAAGCTAAGGAGGAACAAATTAGAATTGTCAGAATGATATTGGTAGTCTTTGAGGCGGTCTCAGGCTTGGCAGTCAATTGGAGGAAGAGTTGTATATATCCCATCAAAGAGGTGACACAGATCCAGGCCATAGCAAACATTTTGGGGTGCAGAATTGAAAAACTCCCAACTGTTTACCTAGGTATGCCACTTGGAAACAACCATAAAGAGCTAGTGATATGGGATGGTATAATTGAAAATACTGAGAAGAAGCTGGCAAACTGGAAATCTCAATATCTATCCTTCGGTGGGAGAACCATTCTGATAAACTCTGTACTAGACTCTTTACCTACTTATGTGATGTCCCTATTCCCTATGCCGGCCAAAATGGAAGAAAGACTTGATAAATTAAGGAGGGATTTTCTTTGGTCGGGAATCAACGAAGGTAAAAGAATACATCTTGTCAAATGGCAAACTGCTTTGCCGAGTAGAAGCTCGGGGGGGGGGGGGGTTAGGGATCAGAAACTTGGGGTTACAAAACAAATGCTTGTTGGCAAAATGGTTGTGGAGGTTCGGAAGAGAGGATCAAGCACTTTGGAAGGAAGTTATCAGTAACAAGTACGGCCAGAATAGCCCATGGGTTTCCGATATGGTGAATATCCCGTATGGTGTCTCAGTGTGGAGAACTATCAGAAATTTATGGGGTCAACTACAACACAATATTAGATACAAAGTGGAGAATGGGACCAGGGTTCTTTTCTTGAAAGATCACTGGATTGGTCAGGACTCCTTGATGTCTGAACAAGGGTGGAATTTCAGCTTCAGAAGGTTACTAAATGACTGGGAGATAGGGAGAGTAGCCGAGATGCTACAAACACTAGATGATTTCAAGGGCACAAATCTGGAAGTTGATGTAATGATTTGGAAACACAATCATGATGGTATGTTGTCAGTCAGCAGATTGTACAATAGGAAAGTAAAGGAACTTCCAGGGGAAATCTCTGGACCATGGAGTAAGGTATGGAAAAATAAAGTGCCAACTAAAGTGAGGTGTTTCTCATGGCTAGTGGCTAGAAGGGCATGCCTAACTCATGAGAAGCTGCAAAGAAGAGGCTTTGAAATAGCTTCCTGGTGTTCATTGTGTAATGAGACAAATGAGACTAATAGCCATCTATTCCTCCATTGCAAAGTCACTGCTCAATTATGGACCATTTTTCTAAGCAGAACACACACAAAATGGACAATGCCAGAACACACTGCAGACCTTCTTAGTTGCTGGGTGAGAAGAGGGGGGGAGTAAGAGCCAGAAGAAATGGTGGATATGGTGGACTATTTAGAGTGAAAGAAACAAGAGGTGTATGGAAAATACTGCAGAATCAGTACAAAAGATCAAATGGTGTTGTATGAAGACCTTCTGTTTTTGCTGTAATGAGGAGGGTATAGAGGATGCTGGACAGATTTTAAATTTTTTTCTCTTCTTTATAAGTTTAGTAGCAATTTCTTGCGTTGGTCTTTTTTGGGTCACTGATGTAAATCTTTTTGATGGTTGCCAGCATACCCTCATTGCTGAGGAATACAACTTTACTTTATAAAAATAAAATAAAATAGGATCATAGCTAGGTGGTGGACCGTGCAAAGTATAACATATGTCACGAGTGTGTCCAATTTTATGACAATGACTACACTTGGATCGAGGTTTCCCAAAAGGTCCTCCTCCTTGCTGATTGTCCATAGACGGATATGTTCATTTTTATATGGTTTGAGATGCGAGAATAGAGGAGTTAACAGTGGGTGATGAAACTACTTTGTGACTAGGAGGCGCAGCAAGATGAAGTAGACGAGAGAATAATTCATCAATTGTAGGAACCATTGGACTGGCTAGAATCTGGTCACACACAGATTAGGGTCAGTAGGAAGTCTAGCAAGTGTAAGAACTAGAAATAATGTTTGCCTGTGCTGTTGTTGCTTTTCCACGTTTGTAGTGACTGGCATCAAAGTTTCAAATTCCTCCATGACTTCCTGTACCTGTCCCAAGTAAGTAGACATATCGGATTCTTGTTTCTTTAAGTTGTCATCCGAGATATCACATCATAGAACCGAGATATGTCATTAGTGTATAAAGCTCATGCTTTTTCCCAAACTGAATAGCATGTCTGGAATGGGCGAAACAAGGGCATCAACTTTGAATCAAAGAGCGCCAAAGGAGACTACATAATTGAGCATCCACTTTCTCCCATTGTGCTTTGACTTTTGCAACCTCATCACTGGACTGTCTTTTCATCTAACACACAAGCATTGTTTGTTAAGTGATCTTGAACACCTTGACCCTTGCACCACAACTCAACTGAGGAAGCCCAAGCTAAATAGTTTGTACTTTCCATTAATGGTTCTGAAGTGATTATAGAGCTTGTACTTCCAATCCCCGTATTTTTGGAGCCAAAAACATCACAACCAAAAGATATTTTTCAAAATTTGACGTGAAAATAGTAAGAAACTTGCTGGAATCAGCCTACAGTGCCTGGAAACTGCTTGGAAATTCTGATTTCACCGGGAACTTGCCGGAAACTGCCTGGAAATCGCCGGAACCCTAATTCCAGCGATCGGTTCTGGAGAAAACTGGATGGGTTTGATCAGAAATACTGGACGACCCCAACAGAAAAAAACAGCTCAAAAAACAAGACCATAGCGGCCCTTATGTGCCGGTGCGTGATCCAGATCTCGCATGAAAACTTCCACCTTCGAACGGCGCGTGAGAGCGCGTGAGGGGTTTTTTTCCGGTAGTACTGGCTGGGGTTTGGTCTCCTGAGCTTCCTGAGCCTCGTGATGGTGTTGGTTTTCGCACAACACCTTCAGAATGAAAGATAACACAAATCAGCCCTAACCGTCGCCAGAATTTGACACGGTGACTTGACGTTTCCCACCAATGAGTATCATGTGTGAAATATAGAAGATAATATTATTGAATTGTGTATCAAATTGTTACCTAAAGACCCTATTTATAGACACTACATTAGACTCTTTTTCCAACTAGGATTCCTATTCCTATTCGAAGAATTTTACTGATGAGATAAGCAGTCAGTGCATACTGATTACATGCTTCTGGTGTTCAGAATTTTTCGCTCATCTCAAAGAAAGAACATTTTGGCCATCCCTTTATAGTATCGTACTAGAAATATGAATATAGCATTGGCCATCCCTTTGAAGTATCATACTAGAAATATGAATATAGCAGTCTTGTATAACTCTTTTGGTTCTTTGTGTTTTTGGAACATTTTCACGTTCTTTGATCAGCAATTAATGGTTATTGAACTTTGGTTATTAGTTGTAATGGTTTGTTTCATTATCTTATTTAGGTACTGGGAGGCTTTGATGCATCAAATTATGTAACTGAGAGGCAATGGGCTACTGCTTCAGATGGCACACAGATACCTATATCAATAATCTATCAAAAAAATCTTGTAAAACTTGATAGTTCAGATCCGTTGCTTCTTTATGGTTATGGATCCTACGAGGTGATTTTCTTGCTAATTATTGAGTAACTAAATGTGGAGTACTACTCTGTATTTGTCCTTCCTTTTCTTGTTGATCTGAAGGAAGAAGGTCAATATCTCTGTTGTGGTTAAGCTAAGTGCAGTGTGGTCATATCTGTATCTGTGTTTTACAGAATCTCACAGATCTTAGATGGAGAAGTTGCGACATGTCCTTTTTTTGTACTGATGACCATTTGTGTAAATGGAACAAGAGTTTGTGAAGTTTACTCTTTGTAGAAAAATACTGCAGGTAAAAAATGCAAAGTTACATGAAATGATCTGATAATACAATGTATGTCATCTGAGTTCAGGAGTTAAAATGTCAATTTTTTAAAGAATGAATTGATTGTGTTGCCAATGGGTATTCACGTATGGTTTTAATTTGATAGTCTTTGATATACACTATTAGACGAATCCTTTTGTTTTTTTCTTTTTAAAGGAGGGTACAAGAAAAGCGTACACGTTGTCCTCGGTATAAATGAAAATTCACCAACAATTGATGGCTTTCTAATTGTATTTATGTGAATTCTTCAGTCTATCAATTGTGGAATTCCTGAGATTTATATTTTGTGCAAGGTCACAGCCATTAATATGTTCTCTAATACTTTTAGCTTGATCATTCTTTGCTGACACTGCAAATGTCATATTCCTAACAGATATGTATTGATCCCACTTTCAAGGCGTCACGCTTTTCTCTGTTAGACAGGGGTTTCATTTACACTATTGCTCACATTCGTGGAGGTGGTGAAATGGGGAGGCAGTGGTATGAAAATGGGAAACTGTTGAAAAAGAAAAATACTTTCACAGATTTCATTGCTTGTGCAGAATATTTAATAGACAAGAAGTACTGTTCCAAGGAAAAGCTTTGTATCAATGGAAGAAGTGCAGGTGGATTGCTGATCGGTGCTGTTGTTAACATGCGTCCTAATTTGTTCAAAGCCGCTGTTGCTGGGGTTCCTTTTGTAGATGTTGTAACTACAATGCTTGATCCAACTATTCCTTTAACAACTTCAGAGTGGGAGGTTAGATCTCTTTAATTGAAATCCGCATATGTCTTACTTTAATGAGAAATATTAAGTGGCATGACATTCATTGGTGTGGATTCTCCATTTGAAATCACTTAGATGATCAATGCGCGGATATCATTACAACAGTATCTGAGAGTGAACTTTTGTGGTAATGGCATTGATTATGCCTCAGATTTCCAGTGGATAAACTGTAACTGTAGTAGTAAATTTTTGTAACGTGGATCTAAATGTGCATAAGGTGTATTTGAGGAGGTGTGAGAACTAGATTGTGAGACTTGGAAGATGGATATTTTGAAGTTTGTGATTGATGTTTAATCTATTCATTTGCTACAGGAATGGGGTGATCCACGTCAGGAAGAATTCTATTCCTACATGAAGTCATATTCCCCTGTTGATAATGTAAGTAATATATCCGTCTCCCAAAAAAACTACTTAAGGTTTGTGCATTGAGCAACACAATCAGGAAAGTACACTTATGTTAACAACTCAACATGCCTTTGCCTTTTTCTTTTTTCCTTTTTCTCTTACAGGTCAAAGCACAGAATTATCCAGACATTCTTGTTACAGCTGGCTTGAATGGTAAGTGAAATGGAAGCTGGTGCAGCAATTTCCAGTTTTGAAGATATATGATAGGAAAGGAAAAAGTGTTTGGGGAGGGTGGTAAAGGGCCTTGGTAATGTTCATTTCCTCAAACTTGCTTTTGAATTCTGGAGGGAGTTGGCTCCATTAACAGTTGTGAAACTAGTAATGTTACATGGAATTGACTGTCTTGGGACTCTAAGGCCCAACATATCTATCAAATATGAGTAGTATAGAATTTAGAGGCTCAACATATCCACACGGAAGGTACAGTACATTCCGGGTATAAAATTATAGAAGGTTGAGTGAGATGGTTTTTTATGTCCTATGTAGACATCTAAACGCATCAGTCTGTTCTTCCATGTGGGACACTGGTGAGTAAAAGTATTTAAATGCAATGAATGCGCGTAAGATGGCATGGACTGAAGTTGTTTACAGTTTCTTGGTTAGAATCCATGAGGAACTCAACGAAGAATGGAATACGCAAAAGCAAAGTATCCATATAGGTAAAAGCCCAACTAATTGGGATCAAGGTTGGTTCGTTGTTGGTACACTTACATAGATTTAATATCATTAGGAGTCTTTGTTTGGAGACTAGTATGTCAGTCCAGGGATAAAAAATGAGATGTGAAGAATTCCTAGTTCTAAAGAACCATAATTTGTCTTATAGGACAAGTTACCAAGTTTTGAAAAAAACCTTCCAAATGAAGCTTATTGGATATAGTTAGATCATAAGCCGAAGCCAATTTTCTTGCAATGATGCACAGCAGTAACTTTTTTATGCTTCAGAAATTGATCGCCTTTAAAGCTGGCAGTTTAAACTGTCTGACTTCTGGAGTTAATTACTTGAACAAATGATGGCTTATTAGTTTGACTCCTCATCTCTCTGGTGATGAACTATGGACACTTCTAACTAAATTAGAAAACCAGTAATTTATTCAGAGATACATCTTGGGATGACTTCTTTTCAGTTTCTTCTCATTTAATGCTACTATACTTTAATATGCTTTGCTAGTACTGTCAATCCACAGGAGAAAAAGATTAAGAGTTTCTCAGCAAATGTCAACTTCCGATAAAATCATATACTTAGAACACTGTCAACATTTCAGGTCATCAAAGCGTTAATTCTGATACTTAGCTAATTTGTATTATTTATTTTTTATAATCTAGTAGCAAATGATTGCTTTTCCTGTAGAGTTTTTAGATTCAGAACAGGATAAATGCAAAATAAGATATTTGTATCTTATCAAAAGACAGTCATAAGATTCGAGTTCATTTAATTAATATGATCTCATCTTTGTGATCCAGCGTAATTTTCTGCAGTCCATAAGTATGTACTTATCTTTTGTAGCAACTAAGGATAATTGCTTATAAATATGGACAAAATTAGTAAAAACTGATATAATGGTTTATATCTGTCATAACATAAACTTGGTGATACAACCATGAAATAAAGGAGTAATCTCCAGTCACTTGTTTAGATATTTCTACTTTTGATTTAATATGAGGTCTTAAATTGTGACAGATCCACGTGTTATGTACTCTGAGCCAGCAAAGTTTGTGGCCAAGTTGAGAGATATGAAGACGAATGATAATTTACTCTTGTTCAAATGTGAAATGGGTGCAGGACATTTTTCAAAATCTGGAAGGTATGATTTTATAACTAGCTTTATGACCTGAATCATTTGGATAAGAAATGACAGGATTTTCCTTCCAGTGAACTTGCATCTTTTTCGTTTTTTTTTTTTTGGTAACTGTAACATTTGTATTTATATCAGTACTTAGTAGTACTGGAAAAACGATATTTACATTTAAAGGAAGTAAAACTCTTCCCAGGAGTTAGACCTAGCTCTAGATGGACCCTAAAACATCCAGAATTGCCGCAGTCTCAAGTAAATATTTGTACACCAAAAGCAGAACAACAAAATACATTTAAGTTTAATCTCCTGCATATTGCTACTCCTGTTCTTAAAACATCTGTCATCCTTTCTCTCCTCATAGTCCACCAGATGCAGGCAAGGATAATCCTCCATCTGTCTTTGTTTTCTTGCTCCAAAACCAGCTTCCTCCCAACTGAAAAGAGTCTCATCAATCTGACAAGGTATTATCCAAGAGATGCCTCTGAGATTGAAGAAAATCTGCCACAGTTGGTCAGTGATTTTACAGTGTAGGAATAGATGCCTCACTGTCTCTGTATCTTTTCCACATCAAGAACATCTATTGCATAAAGAGATTCTCCTCTTTGCACATTGTCAAGAGTCAAAGCAGCCTCATTAGCTTAAAAGCCAAGTGAAACATGCCACTTTGTGAGGCACTTTGGCTTTCTAGATGTGCTTACAAGGCCATTTAGTATTCTGAGTACCAGTTTGGTTTGTCAGCTTGTATCCCTCCTACACCTTATATATAGCTTTGATGTGCCCATGCCACCATAAATAGTTCTCTCCTCTCCTTCAGGAGTTTTGGTTACTTCGTTTAGAGTTTCCGATGCCTATATGATAACAGAACATCAGAAAACCAAGAGATCACTTTAGGTCTCAAGCAAAAATCTCTTGTTTAGAAAATCTTACCAATCCTATGAAAGCTCTAACCGAATTCTGAGATGTTTTTTGGATCTGAAGTATAATTTCTGCTTTCTGGAGTAAAGATCATCCAATGCTATTAAAAGCCATTTATTCGCCCATTAAGCAATGACATATAGGGTGAGGGTTCCTTGCTTCACACTGGTAGAGCGAAGCAACTTCAAGGAAATGTGCTCTTCATACAGTAGGACGGAAGGGGATTTTTTTTTTCTTCATTTGACTTTAAAAGGTTAAAGAAAATAAGAAAGACAAAATAGGGCCTTTTGCTATCTAAGAACTTGGATTCCTCCTTAGATAATGCTTTCGTGTTCTATTTATAATTATAATGAAGTAATGAAATTTTGTGGATATGCATCCTGTAGATCTCATCAGAGTACAATTCAGGCAATAAATTGGTGTTCTTTACATGTTCTTTGCCATCCCTAACCATAATACTGTGAGCCTACCAAATCCAAAAAGTGTTCTGCATTGTCCACAATTTTCTGTATATACCAACAAAAAAGCTTCACTAGACATCTAGACTTTAGGACAGATGAAGACGTTGAGATTCCTCCAAAGCATATCAGGTTTTCTCTCCTTCCATAGACACCAAAAGTTGGTCAGAGAAATCATCTATCAAATCTTTCTGGAGTCTTTGACTTCCCATCTACCCCAATCGCATAAATGCTTCCATTTGTTTGCTATAACCCATGGCAGACCAAACTGATTCAAAAACATGCTCCAAATGTTCTTGCAATTGTGCAGTGGAGAAATAAGTGCAAATGCCTTCTGTTTCTTCATTTCACTGTAACACCTGCTGCACGGAACTATTCCTCTTCTTCTGATGTTATCTTGTGTGAGACAGACATTTAACGAGGCTATTCGTGTAAAACATGCCAGTTTTACTGGAAAGATTAGTTTTCCAGGGCCAATTTTCCATATATCTGCTGGTAAAATGCTGTAATTTATTGCATAGTTTTACTGATAAGGTACCTTTCGCATTGCTGCCCCATTTCATTTTGCCTCTCCTTCGCAACTCCATCAGCTGTTGAGCTCCCAATATTGTCAATTCCTTCTGAAAACAATAATCCGTGTTCTCTGAATTACTTCATTGTTTGTTGATATATTTCTAGTGAGCAGTGCCATTTGGAGTACTTGATATTCTTGGGTGCCAATGGCTTTCTTCCCTATCCTTGGCAATTATAACTTGTTTCCATTGGGTCCCATTGTCATTGTTGCATCTCCACAACCATTTCATAAGTAGACGTTCTTGTGTGCTGCCAATTTTACTCCTGTTCCTTCATTCTATTTTGGTAGTCTACTTTGTCCCATTTCACCAGACTGAACTTGTATTGACTGTTGTTGCCATCCCGTAAGAACCTCTTCCTGATTTGGTCCACTTTCGTCAATACTCAGTACCTTGCTGAGAATAGGGAATAATAACATTAGGTATGTGAGTTTGCTGTCCAATGTGATGTTGATTAGAGTCAATGTTCCATCCATTGAGAGGTATTGCCTTTTCTAGCTTGCAAGTCTTTCAAGCTTTTCCATGATATTTGGCTTAGCATCCCCATGGATGACTTGTAACCAGTTGGAGTATCATCGACAAACCCTTTTCACAAATCTGAGTCTTTCTGGCTGCGAGTCATGGTGGTTTCCATCCAGATATAAATTTTGAACATGAAATCTCCTGCATCTACTACAACAGAGGTTAGAATCTTGTCTAGGTGCCCTTTAACGCGAACCCTAGCCCACCACAAATGGTTTTTAGACTGGTCTTCTCCTGTCTTTAGCCTGCTCTGCATTTTCTCCCTAACTTCTCTGAAAGCGTTCCGCGACCACAGGTGGAGCAGCAAACCCAGTAATCTAAACCCAAACACGATCTGGTTGACCTCTTTCAGAAATGCACCCTGCTGCCGCTGACACCAGTCAATTTTTAGCTCCATGTTCTTCCATCGTAATTGCCTATTTTGATTCTTAGGGCCACTTCTCTTAAGGGAAGTTCAAAGAGGAACCTAAATCATTCGTTTAATACATAGTAACCCCTCAGGAAAATTTTCATTTATTGTGAACCCATCTATGCAAATCTGAACCCGTTGGTATTTCTTGATGAACGCCTTTGAATATTTGGACCAAACAGTTTTGGAGAGACTCCATTCTCTGAAGAAGTAGTTTGTTTTCTACATGAATCTTGTTGACCATGGGAGGATCAGCCTTTGCTCCTGATCCTTCTTCTGACCATCTTGGATACGAAGGAAAAGTTGTACAATCCTCCCTATCTAGTCATACCAATTTTCCTTGGATGAAGCCGACTCATTGATATCCAAAGACTTAGTTCCCGCTATGAAGAATAATCTCCTTGACATTTTGGATGAGTTTCAAGACAATTAAGTTAATGAATGATTGGTAATAAAATGTAATCAAGGATCAAGAAAATAATCTAATCTCCACCTTACTGGAAAAGATATAGAAACTTACCAGATTTCTAGAGTTCTTGGACCAGAAATTAATGTGTGCATCAGAATAGCTGGTGGTGAGACTGATATATGTGAGTGGTTGGCCTGAGAGTGAAAAAGTTGGTTTTCCAAGTACTCGCCTGCTGCTGGAAGAACATAGAAGAAATAAGGAAATGGGAAGAGAGGATCTGACACTTTATAGTGCGAGAGAACTATTAGTTTGAATAATAACATAATTGTTGTTTCCTCATTATCTCAGAAAAACCTTAGAAGGTGTTTGTGTCAATTTTTCTAACAAAAGCGGAGTCTTTTGATGCAGAAAAAATCATGATGTATGACTAGTTTGTTCTGTTGGGATTTTTTTTTTTGGACAATAGAGTCGGAACTTAATAGATATGACCTTTACTTTCTACTCATTGTATCATATAGGAGAAAGATGCACAGAGATAAATAGAGGGACAGATTCTTGTTTTGTTCAACCAAGCACTGCTACCATGATAAGAAATTGGTACCATTAAGTTCTTATCTTGGTATGAATGCTGAGGTTCATACCAATTTCATGGTTTACACCAATCTTGGTATGAATGCTGAGGTACACACCACAGATGTTCAGTCCTGAGCATGCACGGTATGGGTGTTAGATCTCACAGCGGTTGAGAATTTGAAATTGGGTTTCCTTATTGGTCTTGGACAATCCTCAGTTCCTTACCTTATGAGCTACCTTTTGAGAGCTACGCCAAAGTTCATTTTTTTAATCACGGTATCTATTAGAATAGGAATAGGAACAAAAATAATATATACAATGCTACTTAGAATAGGAATAGGAACAAGAATAATATATACAATTCCTACATAGGATAGGAATTGGAACAAGAATAGTATATACAATCCTACTTAGAATAGGAATAAAAATAGGAATAGTATATAGAATCCTACTTGAAAAAGGATTGTTTTTGCAGTAGGACTTAGTGAATGGTCTGATGGAAAATAGAGAAGATAGAAAGTGAACGAATAGCTTTTTCATGTCGTTCATATATCCATTTGCTCAAGTTTTCGATCAAGCTCACTGTGTTTAAGGTACGTAGAGAACTACAGGAATTTCCAACTTTTGGATTTTATTGTGAGATCCATGGTACAAATAGTTCAGGGTCATCGGATGTGTTTCTTCATGTAATCAATTCCACTTTCAAAATAAAATCTGTAGAGTTCCTTTCCCCTGTTGCGATTTTTGATGAAAGAATTTTTTTTGAAAAAAAATAAAATAGAAAAAAGGAATGAAGAGAAAATTGCATATCTAATCTTCTCATAGTTTTAACCTTCCGTGTCTGATGCAGATTTGAGAAGCTCCAGGAGGATGCCTTCACCTACACTTTCATACTCAAAGCTCTCAATATGCTAGGCTCTGATCAACAATGATGAAATAATGTTGATATATTCCTATTTTTTCAACAATTCTTAACATTTAGTAATGTCTTATTTTTGGTTCAAAATCTGATCTTTGTACTCATTTTATTGACTTTGATTGGCTTCTACTATTTTGTCGACGATCCTTAACACTCTTTTATTGATTAGTTTTGGTTCCAAATCTGATGGTTGTCCACATTAGTTTGTGTTTTTTTTTCCTCTTAATTTTGTGGAGAAGTAGTTATTGTTGCCAATGCCTTGTTTTGTTTGTTGGATGTGATTGATCTCCAGAATGGGTTTAGAAATTAAATGCATTTAATGTCATCTTGCTCTACTTCAAACTGTCTTATTCGAAATTGAGAAAGGTAGTTTTCCGTAATGTAGGTGTTATTTGTTAAGAAAGGTGGGAGACCTGTGAAAGAAACATGACAGTGTAACATATCTTAAACGGAGATGTTATGAATTCATTAGTTGAAGTGGATGTGTCCTCTAGATATACATACATGTATGATGTTATACATATCTTATCAATACCCTCCTAAAGAGATGTAACATTTGATGATTTCATATCATACCATATAAAGGGATGTTCCTCATACTTTAATAAACACGCAAGAAAGAAATAACTAAGGCATTCTCTTCCATTTTTTTCCCATTATTTTTCTCATTTTATACCCATGTAAAAAGAAATAAAAATATTGGATTAAAGAAAGTCTTGTAGTTATTAAATACTTTGTCTAAACTTGTAACTAATGGAGTCTCAACACACTTTTTGTTGGTTAAAAATTTGCCTAGGTCAAGATTATTTTTATCCTCTCAATTAGTGCCATTTGATCTTATCAAAATTTGTCACTTTGGCATGATAATTTTTTTTGGTAAAACAGCCTTCATTCATTTCATACCAAGTTAGAAATACAAGAATCAAATAGATGTTGATCACATATTTCTCAACCATTTTAACCTGCAAGCTGTGAGCTAAGTATTTCATATCCTCCACTAGATAAACAAGCTATTGTACTAAACTTATAATGAAAGAAAGTAGTCATTATTACTGCTTAACTTTACAGAGAGTTGAAGCTAGAGTATGCGATTCATCGCACTCCAATCAAGTTTTGCAAAGGAAGCTTTCATTTAGCTACTTCTCTACCTTTGAAATGAAAGCAAGCTATTTATCGGCATATATTATCATCTTGAAACTTGTCTGATTGAAACCTTAGTTGATTTCTTTCCCTCCAAATAACGGGCACCAACATGCCAAAACCATATTAAGCTATAACTGCATTGCCTCGCTTGCTTTTAGCCATAACATTTGCTCACGGTTGTTCTGCATTTCAGTTTGTGTATTCCTAGCCAAGTAAGAAATCGACCCCACAATCTCCTTGTAAAGGACAACCAAAAAACAGGTGCACAAAGGTTTCAAGAGGAGCATGGCAGAAAACACACTTCAAAGGGACTTGGACACCAAAATTTTGTAATCTCTTCACTGTTGCTAATCTTTTCCAGGCTGCTAACTATCAAAAGAATTTGTAGCTAGGATGTATAGTTGGGTGCATGATAATGTTCTTCCAAGGCATCTTTTGAAAACATGGTATCAAACAAAGGTACATTTACATCTTTTGAAACCCTAGCCTTCTTCTTCAACTTCTAGAGAGAAATATTTGAGAGGAGAAGCTTGATCAACTTTTGAGAATTTAAGAGAATGAATTGAGTTTGGATGATTTGGGGGGTTTAAAATCATTATATAGGGTTTGGGTAGAAGGAAAAACGACATAGTATTGAGTTAAAACAGTTAGGAAAAGACCCTACAACCTCTGACTTAAAACTATCGAATTGGGTCACTAGAAGCCAAAAACGGGTCGTCATCAACACCACGGCCCGTCAAACGGGTTGTGAAGAAATCTTGCCTGGCAGGGCTTCCCTATTTTGGGCATAACTTTTTACTTCGAGCTTGGAACTAGGAAAACTCAATGGCGTTGGATAGAGGACTCAGAGATTTTTAATTTGATAGGTCATGGGCAACCTAATTCATTTTGTGCTAAAAGTTATGATCGTTTGAAGTTGATCCTCAACTCTAAGTCTGATAAAAACCCTTCACAAACGACTTCATGGTCCGTGTGGGGCTTCATCGACTGTTGTGACGCCTGTGGCCCTTGACCAGTGGCTAGGGGAGAATCCCTACTGACTTGACCCCTTCACGACCACTTGTACAACCCGTCATCCTCACGGGCCGTCTAAAGGTCCGTGGGAGGGGGAACCTTTTTGGGCATGTTCTGCCTTCTTGTCACGAGTACCATAACGGGTCATGGTTCCCTTCATGGCCCATCTAGGGCTCCGTGGAGGGTCAGTTTTGGGCTTGTGACTTGCTCGCTTTAATTTCTAGCCTTTCTCGAATCCGAAAGGGGGATCATTTTTGGCATGGTCTAGTTTTGCAGTGAATGAATTGTTCTTGTCTCAAGAGGATGTAATGTAGATGAGCTCTTCCATTAAATCCAAATCCTTCCATTTGAAGCCATAAGGTAGTTACAACAATTTGATCGCTCGACACCTAACTTCTTCAAGATATTGTGTGCCTTATTCTCTTTTACTCTTGTCTCTAAAACTCCTAAGACATCTACTTTTTGCTTTGCCATAGAGAGCTTCAACTCCTTCTACTTAGAGGATTAGTTAAGTCCTCTAACATTCCAAATTGTTGCAGACCCTGAGGGTTGCCTATTTGAGTGTTAACAGATGTAATTAAGACACTAAACTTGTTAGCTAATGGAACATTTACTATAAGACTCTCCGGTTGAGTTGTTACCCTAGCTAAGACTGAAAAACCATCTAAAGAGGAGCCATTTTCTTGACCTTCCATTACTATTTGGACTTCTGTGCGTGATCGCCAACTTGTATTGGTATACCTTTTGCCTTTCAATCCTATATAGGGAGTTGGCCTTGCTTCTTTTTCATCATCTTCTCTTCCTTCTTCCTTACCTCCTGATAAGCTCCGCAAACCTCGGTAGCCTTACCTTGTTCCAACAGTTCTCAGTTGTGTGACCAAACCTTATACATTCAACGCAATGTCTTGGCCTCCACTTGATAACAGCAAGGTTAAGGAGATCACAAATAGAGAATTGAATATTAGAATGCGGAAGCACAAAGAAAAGAAACAAAAAAAAACTAACTAAAGATATGGGAAATTTGAAGGAAAGATCCACGAATTTCCAAGGATTAGATGTTCTAAGGTCTTGAAAAGATCCAAGTAACAACGTATAGATTTATGGAAGAAATCTAACGCCTATACTTGAGAAAACGAATCAAAACGATAGATTCGGATCTTGACCTCTTTATGAGTAACTAAAGACAATAATTAGTATGTAGAAACTAATCACCTTCTAAAGAATACCAAAAAGAAACCAAAGATATCACAAGAAGAAGTTACTTTATACCTTAAACTATGAAACTAGTGTAAAGGTTTAAAGATAAATTCTCAAAGAACAAGTCACAAAGGTTCAAAGAACTCTCTCAAATATTATTAATATCAATCTAAATTGTCTTTAATGAATGAAAAGGACTCCTATATATAGGAGAAGGGGGAAAAACGTCCAAGACCCCTTATAAGAAGCTAAAAGGTCAGCCAAACCCTAGAAAGACAATTACAAGGAATCCTACTCTAGAAAGGAAATAAAGTAACCTAACTAGGAACAAATTTAGTACTTCTAGGAAAGCATTAAATGGTACTTAGGAGACCATAAATAGACTAAGGAAAATATTAATAACCTATTTATAAATAAATAAATAAATAAGGTAAATCCCAACTAGGAAAAGAATCTTGACAATCTTGGAAAGTTTGACTAGTCTTCTCTCAAAACTTAGGCAGAAAGCAACTCTTGTTGTGGCTGATTCTTGGACTCTTCTTGACCTTATTTGCACGAAATTGGACCTTAAAATTCCTCATCTTGGGCTTGAATTTGGGCCACCAAATAATTGTAGCATTTGGACATTTCCTCTCCCTTGGGCTTGAGCTCTTCTTCCCCAATAAGACACCTTTGGATCAGCGATTGAAGCCCGTTGAGCTTATCATTGAACTCCTTGGTTTGATATCTTGTTATGGGCCTTCTTGGTGTTTCTAAAGCTTCATCCTTGTCCTTCAATGGAGTAGAGCTTCCTTGGATGCTATCACCACTCATACTCAACATCTTGTTGGAACTCACCATAAATACCTGAGATCACTCATGTGTATGAGAGGTTGAGCCACATCCATTTTTCACACGAACTCGAGCATATGAAATCCTAGTCATAGAAGTTGTACAGACATCTGTGTGGAGAGGTTTCCCAATGGCACTAGCTACTTTACTAAGTGCTTCACTCGACCAATTTCCAATAGGAATACCAGGAAAAGTAACTCATAGTTGAATTGTAATGATGCAGTCAAGGTTGAATTCAAAGTTAAGTTCCTATTATTGAAGCATAAGAGGTTTATTATGAAAATAGTAAGGTCCAACTTGCAGAATTTCTTCAGAATAAGCTATAGAGTTGAATCAGAAGACAAAATATCCATCATCATGTAACAAAATCTGGGGAGGGGTTACTATTTTCCAAACGCTTTGAACAAAATTCTCCATAGATTTCAAAAATAGGGTATCGCCAATTACAAATCCAATGAGTGCAATTTTCCAATATTCCTTCCGCTCCTTTAAATCCAACATTTTCCACACATTTACTACCTTCTTTGATGCTGGGAGGAATATAAGCCAGTGATTTACCCTTTTGACCAGTTCAATTGTCCTGAAGGTTCTTAGGCTCCACCGGCGTAGAGCTTCAAGTATCCTAATTTTATGTTATTTCATATGAAAGTGTACAAGCTTGAAAATATATATAAATTACCTAAAAATGACATGATAAATTTTATTGTGAGGGTAGATTTGGATAAACCTTTCCATGATCATTAGGTGCATATTAGAATCAATGACATCAACATGCAATAATTCGGGGTATCGACGTTCTCTTGATAATATTCTAAAAGAGAAGAAAAGTTTTGGTGGTAAAGAAAAAATTACAGATTAAGATGAAATCAATCATGGTAAAGATAATTGCTTATATATTTCTACCATATGTGGTTGAAGTATCCTTTTTCTTGTTCATGTTAGGCGGAATGACCTGAGAGACCCTTGTACTGGACTTCATTTTTTAGTTAGACCCTCCTACACTTTGATAACTTGGTATCTTTTACTAACTTATCATATATTAAGCTTATGTTTATGGCTTGTTTAAGTGAGAATTGGTACATTTTATGTGGTTTTCTTCATGTTTGTAGGAAAATGAAGTGAAAAATGGATATAGAAGATACTTGAAGAAACCAAGTGATATTGAGGCAAAAAGAGAACAAAAACTACAAATTTGGACCGACAGGACTTTATGCATGGCAATCGCGTGGTAAACACATTTAAACTGCGGACAGGACTTTATGCATGGCGATCGCAACCGTGAGCCACAAAATCATGACCCAATGCAATTGCATTGTAAACTGTTTTGAACACGAAGAACAAAAATTGTTATCAATCTGTGTTTAAAAATCAGAATTACTGATTTCAATAAACTTTGCAGAAACACGAAGTAACCAAAGTTTAATAAACCAATAAGAATAGATGAACATAAATTAATTGACAAAACTAAAATCTGTAAAAAACGTACCACAATCTGGAAAAACAGAATCAGGAAAAAGATCAAGCCCACTGAATGCACAGTGTCCCCTTAAGGAAATTATTCCCCTCTAGTATCCGAGGTTTGATTTGGAATATGTCCTCCCATGATAGAATGATCTCAATCACCAATGTATTGATACCCAAAACTCTGGTGTCAGCGAACCATTCAACAACAGTAAAGTACACGAAGAAATTTTGTGCAGAAGAAGAAGAAGAAATCAGAAAAATTCATAAGGAATAAGTATGAGGAATCAATGTATTTATAGGTAAGAGGAACTGGTTCCGAAAGATTGCAATCCTTTCAGAATCCACACGACCATTCATGAAAGTTTGCAACCTTTCAAACGGTCATGGTTGTTTCTGAAAGTTGTAACCCTTTCAGAACAGTCACTTCCAATGGCGGGAAATTCAAATAAAATGGGAAAGATTTAAATAAAATAGGTCGCGCGTGGATCCGAGTCGGGTCGGGCCAATTAACTAATTAATTGAATCGGTTAATTAACTAATTAAAACGTTGGCCATTTAATTAATTAACTAAAATAATTAAAACAAACTTTGTCCAAAAAATAATCTCTCGATCGATCCAAATCCGAGCCGAGCGAGCGACGACGACGGCGCGAGGGGGGTCCTCTTTTCAATCCTTTTAACAATTAATAGAAGTGTTTCTATATTTAAACTCTCCTATTTTTCTTTCCACCACCGATGAGGGACAAATGTCTTTTCAATGTCTTTTCAATAAAGCATAAGAGGACTTTTCAAGTTCTCAACTTTTCAAGTTCCCAACTTTTTCAAGTTCCTCTTTCATCTTCCCTCCATTTCCCATTAACTCTTGCTACATACCCAACAAAAACTACCATGTGTTGGAAAGAAATTGAAATTCACTATTTTTATCCCAAAATCTCATTTTCACCCAAGCACAACCATTGTGAAGATTATTGATTTCATCCAAATTCTTAGAGTTCTTAGATTGGGGTTTTAGGTTTGGATAAAAGGCTTCCCACAATTCATCATTCAGATTGAAAATTGAATACTCCATTGTAATAATTTTCACTCTTTCTTCATTTCCTTGTTTTGAATTGCTTGAATTGGGTGTAATTTATCATACCACGAATTTGGGTTTTGTTTATGTTTATTAACATCTTTAGATTTCGTAATTGATTGAATGTTTCTCATTTATGAAATGAGTATTTTATTATCTAATCAATTCATGCATTACATTCTTTCCTAATGGGCTTGATCACTCCCTGGACTTGTCCATGTACTTTGATTGAGCTTGAAATGGTCAATTGAGGTTGAGAAAGGTTGATTGATGCATAATTTTAGCTGTAACAACTCATACATCCGATTATAGATAGAAATAGTAAATCCATGCAATGCATATAATTAGATTGATTGTGTTGCTACTTAGATAGGTTCGATAGACCTAGTTGAGAAATATTTACCTAGGTTCGGTGACTCATTGAGGTTATAATGCACATATGATCTTACCGATGAATGAGTTTGCACGAGATTAATGTGCAATGGTTCTTGTGAATTTTACTTAGCTTGCCATTCCCCAATTTCCTTTGCTTCCTTGCTTGAAAAGACCTTTTACCCTATACGTGATTGTTAGTAAGATCATCTTCATATTATAATTATGTATTTTTCATTTGGATTCAAACTCACATCTTGTGATTCTTTATTTTTTCAATCGCTAACACATTATTCCTTGTGGGATTTGACCTAGACCTTATACGTCGGGTTATTATATTGCTAGCGAGTTCTTACTCATTGATTCATATGATGGGTAATTGAGTGTCACTGCCGGGAACAATAAGGCATATTGAATTGGTTTAGAATTTAGAGTGTACTTGTTGCTATCCAAATTATGAATATTTATTTTTACTTTCTTTTTGTTTTGGTTCTATGGCCTCTTGTGATGAAACAATGCTTGGAATCCCTATGTTGATGACCCATGGCCTTGTTGTGGAGGACTTTATGTTGGGGAAAATTATGTGGATGCCTCTCTAGATGAAGAGATGTGGGAAGAAATAGGTGCGGTGAGTCAAATTTGGCTCATGTGCTTGGCCCAAAAGCTTTGAACGTGGTGAGAGATTACAATGTCTAATGTTCTAAATGAGGGATGATTTTTTCAACTTGCACCTAACTAGGTGCCATGAAATGATCCAACTTGAGTTTGAAATTACAACTTCGAAGACCCATGTGAGAATAAGAATTTGAGTATGTAATGCTCCTGTCAAGTGGTAAAAAATAGCAAGTTGGAGTCTCAAGAAAAAGGGGTTGTGATAAACATGGTTAAAATCTTGGGTATTTGCAAGCAAACCAAGCCAATAAAAATCCTAGATGCCAATATCAAAGAAATGATACTAAAGTTGTAAAGAAAAAAATCAAAAAAATCATTTATGGCAACCAATTATAAAAGTGCAGATTGAAGAATCAAATTGAATTGCAATGTGGCAGCAATTAAAGGCAAAACGACACAAATTCTTGAGGCGGCACAATTCAAGTTGGTTTAGGTTTCTCAAATTGTTTTGAACTCAGTTATTTTATTTAGGGTTTTCTACCTCTATAAATAGCCCATGAGAATAATTATTAAGAAAGCATCATACTTTGTAAGGAAAATCGTCAATACTTTTTAGGATTCTTTTCTTCCTCTTCTCCCCCTCTCCCCCTCTCCCCCCCCCCAGCCCTCCTCTTCTTCCTTTGGTTATCGCTTAAATTACTTTTATATTCTTGTTTTAGTATTTCATGCTTGATCACCATAGAAGTAAATACATTGTCTATTCTTGGACTCGGAAGACGAAGAGATAGATAGACCAACGAATACAAAAAAGCTTGATCTTTCTTGCATATCGCTTGATTAGATTTGTGTTTAGGATTGACACCCTGATGAACACCAAGCTTATATACAAAACATGATGAAAATTAAATGCTCGCCAATAGGGCTTGTCTATCTCCGCTCAACGATGTAGTTCGAAAGCCAATTGGAGTAGGCGATTAGAGTTCAGGAAACCATGATCATAAAATTAACCCTGTAAATCAGTAATTTGATAATCGTAGTTAATTCATACATGAGATGTGATATATGAAACCTATGTATACTGCATCCCTAGAATTTTCCAAAGATGGTAAGCAATTTTATTATTTCATTCTTGCATACTGAAAAAATAATTAGACTGGTATAATTTAGTAAAAATTAGTTAATCGACAAGTCCTTTGGGTTCGATAATCCAACTCTCTCAGAGCCACTATATTACTTGCGCGACCACATACACATGTGTGTGCCATTGGGAGCAACAACCACAATGGATCGAGAAAAACCTTTGGATTGAGTCATACGAGTTCAGCACTGCGGCCAAGAATTTACTCTCAATCATATTTATGCAACCGAGTTATCCCTTCGAAGAATGAGACCAATATGTCTCCGGATAATGCGTTGTTGATTTGAGCTATTATGGACGTACTTCCGATTGATATCGACAATATTATTGTGCAACGCATACAAGAGGTAGTCATTGGAGATATTAAAAGTCTTTACTTTCCTTCTTCGATTACTTACGTATGTCAGAATGATGGGGTGGACAAAAAGTAGATGGACAATTAAAGTCCCTGAAAAGCCTATTCATCTATCGAAGAAGAAAAAGGTTTGGGACATGTCATGAAGAAGAGGAGGATTGATACCCTTGATCCAGAGTTTGGAACTTGCGTCGAGAGTGCTGCTCCACCTTCCATAGACTCCACCTAGATCCGTTGGGCAACTACGGATTGGACCTTCAGCATTGGTTCACATATCTGGACAAATGCATGGTATGTACTCTCAGATTCAAGAGATTGTGTGTAACCTCCCCACTAGACCTAGATAGAGCTCATCCTCTGCCCCAGGTAATATTTCATAGACTTTGTCCACCATAGTGCATGAGCAGCAAACTATCAAAGACAAGTTGGCTAAAGTTGAGAGGCAGCAGCAGAAGAAGGAGCACAAGAAGAAAAGCAATTTTTTTTATGAAGATGATGGACACACTCAGGAGGTTCTGTGGTACAGATGATGAGGATGATTCCCTCTCGGGCCCTGATAGCTCCAATTCTAATTGAGACATCTTAGAAAGTCCCTCGTGTTCTCTTTTTGATGTTTGTACTGTGAGGACATAGGTGTCACGGACTTAGAGTGATGGCTAAGATTCCGTGCGGCCCTTGACGGTTTACTCACTAATCTTTCAAGATCTTGTAAACTCAAGGAAGCCTTTTAGGGCTTGGGTTGCTAAGAGAATGCTTAAGGAAAGTTTTGGAAAGAACAAAGAGAGCTTTTTGAAGAAGGCTTTATATTGAGCTTTGGAAGATTGCTTACAACTTGCTTGGTGCCTTTGCAAATGGTGGCACCTCTATTTATACTACTCTCCAAGGACTAAAGTGCAATTAATATTTACATGAGAGGTCCCTCAAATATTTACACTTTGACCCCTATTTAGAGAATTCTACATTTCTCTAAGGTTTTCTTGAAATATCTAAGGGTTTCTAGCCTATTCTAGAAACCTCCATGCCTTCTTCGCTGCAAGAGTTGCCTATGTTGGTGGCGGGACATGACACGCTCCCCCACCCGATGATGCGACGACCGCGGCGCATTACTGCAGAAAATCCCGGACTTGGTCTTTGAATTGCCACAAGTCTTCATATCTCTCCCATGTGGCCTCCTCCGGGGATTGTCCCTTCCAATGCACAAGGAACATGGCGCTGGCTTGTTGACCTCGCTTTCGTTTGGCTTGATAGTCTATGATAGCTTCTATCTCCCGGTCGTGCGATGCAGTGACAGTAATGGGGGCCCGGCGGGGTTGGTTCCGGCTAGTGTCTTCCTTGTCCTCATGGTAAGGCTTGAGGACGCTTGCATGAAACACCGGATGGATTTTGAAGTGTGGAGGCAACTCCACCTTATATGAGATCTTGCCTACCTTGGCAACGATCTTGAACGGCCCCTCATATTTTCGCACTAAGTTTTGATGGACGCCCCTTAGTGCCTTGAACTGTCTTGGATTGAATTTCACCAAGACCATGTCGCCTTCCTTATAGTCCGTGGGACGTCGTCTGCGGTCGGCAAACTTCTTCATCTTGTTTGCTGCCTTGTCCAAGTAGGACTTGGCAGTGTCAAGCTGCTCTCCCATCCTTTGGCAAGATGGTAAGCTCCCAAACTCTTCCCTTCAAAAGCGGCTGGTAAAGAATGTGGAGTTTGGGGCTGTTGGCCCGTCGCCAACTCAAACGGCGTGCGCCCGGTGGACTCACTCCTTTGCAAATTGTATGAAAACTGCGCCATGTCTAGGAGTCTGGCCCAATCCTTCTGATGCGCACTGACATAGTGCCTTAAGTAGCACTCTAGCAGGGCGTTAACACGTTCTGTCTGGCCGTCTGTCTGCGGGTGGAAACTTGTGGAGAAGTGAAGTTTAGTGCCAAGTATCTCGAACAGCTCCTTCCAAAAGTTCCCAGTAAAGCGGGGGTCTCTGTCGCTAATGATGTGTCTTGGTAACCCCCAATATTTCACTACGTTCTTGAAGAACAATCGAGCAGCCTCCTTAGCGGTGCATCCGGCTGTGGCGGGTATAAAGGTGGCATACTTGAGAACCTGTCCACCACGACCATGATAGTTCCATACCCGTCGGACTTAGGTAGTGAAGTGATGAAGTCCATAGTTACACTCTCCCATGGACGTTCTGCTACGGGTAGTGGCTCCAATAATCCTCCCGGATGCTTTTGTTCTACTTTGTCTTGCTGGCACACAAGACAAGTCTGCACATAGCACTCGATATCGTCCCGCATGCGTGGCCAGAAGTAGATGGCTTCGATCAGCGCCCTAGTCCTTCGCTGCCCTGGATGCCCGGCCCACGGTGTGTCGTGGCTTTCCTTGATTATTCGCCGCCTGATGTTCCCGAACTTCGGCACGTAGACTCTACGACCGGTTGTGAGCAAGAGGCCTTCTTCTACCCAAAAGCGCCTAGTCTTGCCTTGGGCGGCTAACTCCACAGCTTCTTGGCTTCGGGGTCATGTTGCATGCCATCCCTGATTGCGTCTTGAATATCACAATGGGCTGTAGTGATGGCAGCTAGCTCGGCTTCCTGCTTAGTGCATCGGCCACAACATTGCCTCTTCCTGGTTTATACTCCAAGACGTAGTCGAACTCGGCTAGAAAGTCCTGCCATCTAGCTTGTTTTGGGGTGATCTTTTTCTGTGATTGAAAGTAGCTAGTGGCTACGTTGTCTGTCTGGACCACGAACTTGGAGCCTAACAAATAATGCCTCCATGTGCGCAGGCAATGCACTATGGCCGTCATTTCTTTTTCCTGTACCGTGTAGCGTCGCTCGGTCTCGTTCAGCTTGCGGCTCTCGAAAGCTATGGGGTGTCTCTCTTGCATTAAGACTCCCCCAATGGCGAAGTCTGAGGCATCCGTGTGTACTTCGAAGGTCTTTGGAGAAGTTGGGCAGCGTCAAGACCGGCTCTTCTGTTATCTCGGTCTTGAGACCTTCGAACGCCTGCTTGCACTCCGCGCTCCACACCCACGGTTATTTTTCTTTAATAGCTCAGTTAGCGGAGCGGCCTTTGCAGAGTAGCCTCTTATGAACCTGCGATAATAATTCACAAGTCCTAGAAATGATCGCAGCTCGGTCACGTTGGTAGGGCACTTCCCATTCTTGGATTGCCCGTACTTTGGGTCGTCCATCCTTAGTTCGCCCTGACTGATGATTGCCCCAAGAATGTACTTCATGCTGGGCGAACTCGCATTTCTCCCGCTTAACATAAAGTGGTTTTCTCTTAAGACTTGGAAGACTTTCCTTAAATGCTCTACGTGCTCCTCCAAAGTGTTGCTGTAGATGACTATGTCGTCCAAGTACACTACCACGAACTGATCCAGATAGGGCTGAAAGATCCTGTTCATCAGCGTGCAGAATGTGGCGGGTGCGTTGGTTAGGCCAAAAGGCATCACCAACCACTCGAATGCTCCGTATCTGGTTACGCACGCTGTCTTTGGTCGTCCCTTCGCGATGCGTACTTGGTAGTACCCTTTTCGGAGGTCCATCTTTGTGAAGTACTTGGCCTGTCCAAGTCTATCAAATAAATCTGCATAAGCGGGATAGGATATTTGTTCTTAATTGTTACCTTATTAAGCGCCCGATAGTCGATGCATAAGCGCAAGGATCCGTCCTTCTTCTTCTGGAATAATACCGGGCGCCATAAGGTGCCTTAGACGGACGAATGTGACCGGCTTCGAGGAGCTCTTTCAGCTGTTTCCTTAGCTCCTCTAACTCGGGTGGAGCCATGCGGTAAGGGGCTTGTGCAGGTGGCTTAGCTCCAACCTCCAGTTCTATCTTGTGGTCTACCCCGCGTCTCGGAGGTAGGGTCTTTGGCAGCTCGGCCGGCATCACGTCCTTGTTTTCTTCAAGGACATTCTCCACGATCGGTGGCAAGGATTTCTTATCACCATTGTCTTCTTTCGAACTTGCAATGGTGGCTAAGAACGTCGGCTCCCCTTTCTTCAGGCCTTTCATAATCTGCATGGCCGATAGGAGGGCGTGTCCTTCCTTCTTTGGTACCTTGACTAGAGGTACCATGCATGACCCTTCCCGCTCCAGGACCATGAGTCGTTGGAGTTGGGGGTCAATCATCGTGTGGCACCGCTGGAAGAACTCTTGCCCAAGAATAATGTCAAGATATCCAAAGGAGCGACGGTAAAGTTTGTCTTACCTTGCAACTTCCCACGTGAGGCTCACTCCTTGGGCTATTCCGCACACGGGGGTCGGTGGTGCATTGACCGTCTTGAGGCGGGTGTTGCTTGGACATAGTTCAGCCCTAACCTCTCTGCCGCCGCTTGGTCATGATGTTTGCTTCCGCCCCGGTGTCCACCATGGCACGAGCTGTACGTCCATTGATGGAGATGTCTACATACTGCGTGCTGAAGTCTCCTGACTTCTCCGTCTGCTTGGCTATTGCCCCACATAGTCCAACCATGCCCAACTGCGTCGTGCCCGCGTCTTGCCCTTGCTCCTGTGCGTCCTTTTCCTTCCGTTCGCGTAGGATGGCACCAAGGTTCTTCATCTCCGGGCACCTGGCATAGCCGTGTGGTCCACCGTATATGTAGCAACCATCTCCCTTGGTAGTCTGCACCTTCTTCTCCGTGTAGTTCTGGCGCGCGAACCGTCTGCTGTCTGGTTTGTGGGGGTCGTGTTGCTTGGGGTGTGCCTGCTGCTCCTTGCCTCGGCCGCGGTCTCCCCCACCTTTGGCATGACTGTTCCTTGCATCCTTGCCCTTCGCCTTGTCATGCCGATCATGCTTAAAGTATGTTAAAGACTCTGCCTGGGTGATGGCCTCATCTATGGTTTTGACCTGACGCCGTTCCAACTCGGTCTTGGCCCAATTCTGTAGTCCGTCCATGAAGTGGAACAGCATGTCCTCGTCTGTGAGGTTGGGAATCTGAAGCGTTAGAGTTGTGAACTCTTTAACGTACGCCCGAATGCTTCCTGTTTGCTTCAGCTCCCTGAACCTGCGCTTAACCTCGTATATGACATTGGTAGGGAAGAAGGATTTCTTGAATTCTTCGCGGAATTGCTCCCACGTGTTGATGGTGCACGTCCCCTTCCCTATTTCAGCTTCCTTTCGTCTCCACCATAGCATGGCCATCTCGGAGAGATACAACACGGCAGTGTTGATCTTATTTTCATCACTTTTCACCCGACTACACTTGAAGTAGTTCTCCAAGTGCCACAAGAAATTCTCCACCTCTTGCGCGTCACGGACGCCTTTGAACATAGGTGGCTTGGGAGCCTCGACCCTGGCCTCCCTATCATAGTCGGATGACGCCGATCCTCCAGCTTCTTTGCCTTCCTTAAGTGCCTTCATTTCGGCTTTCATGGTTTCAATTGTGTTCAACGCCTCCATGAACCGGCACTCCAAGGAAGTGATGGCCTCCTTCATCTCAAATTCAGCCCACTGGCGTGCCTCCAATTCCTTCCGGATGTTTTCTGTCTCTTCAAGGGTGAAGTCTTCAAGAGTTTTGAATTTGCCGTCGGCCACATTCATGCGCCGGCCTAATATCTCCACGGCCTGTCTTGCCACTTCAACCCTTGCGACCCAGTCTTCGCCAGCGGTGACGTCAATGGCCTCCTCGCCAAGTTCGTCGTCACTTGCCTCGGTGGTTGAGGGTGGATGAGATGTTAGCGCCTCGCTAGGTGTGGGATCCGGCAGCATTTCTTCAGGACTCTTTTGGTGCTTCTTACCCTTTCGGGACTTCTTTCCACCATCCGGACGGATGTTGGTGGTGCTAGCAGCGTTTATGTCCCCTTCGGTTGCCATTCCCTTAGTATCGAACCTTGCTTTGATACCACAATGTCACGGACTTAGAGTGATGGCTAAGAATCCGTGCGGCCCTTGACGGTTTACTCACTAATCTTTCAAGATCTTGTAAACTCAAGGAAGCCTTTTAGGGCTTGGGTTGCTAAGAGAATGCTTAAGGAAAGTTTTGGAAAGAACAAAGAGAGCTTTTTGAAGAAGGCTTTATATTGAGCTTTGGAAGATTGCTTACAACTTGCTTGGTGCCTTTGCAAATGGTGGCACCTCTATTTATACTACTCTCCAAGGACTAAAGTGCAATTAATATTTACATGAGAGGTCCCTCAAATATTTACACTTTGACCCCTATCTAGAGAATTCTACATTTCTCTAAGGTTTTCTTGAAATATCTAAGGGTTTCTAGCCTATTCTAGAAACCTCCATGCCTTCTTCGCTGCAAGAGTTGCCTATGTTGGTGGCGGGACATGACATAGGGTACTTTATTTTATATGACTGATGTTGGGATTTCTACTCTACTTTGTTGTTGATTTTTCTGACTATGTCCTTGTTGGGCTTGTTTTGGATTTGTGTGGCCTTGTCGGGCCTTGATTTTATGTATGTGATATGCTTTTGTTGAGAATGTGTGAAATTAGTCATTTTGTTTTGTTTCTTGTTATTTATTTTGATTTAGGACTTTTTTGTTTTTACTTGATATGGAGATGTTGAGTTCATGCCCAATGATAGATAGAGTGATGACTTTCTTAGGGGCAATTCATCATTTGGTTGTGAGTATATTGATGATATGTTTGTGTGGTGAAGTCTGACTAGTCATACATGGTGAAATCTAAGTAGCCATATGAAGTCTGGTGATAGATTGATTGACATATTTCTTAAGGGTAAAACATCATCTTTTTGGGAGGATGTGACTTGGCTGGTACTTGCAATATAGTCGTGCACTGTGAAAAAATTGACCATACCCTTCGATTGAAGACAATAGTTCCCAAGGTGAGGATGCAACACCACATAAACTTGTAACATCTAAAATAACGTGTACATTGGATGAGCCATTTGAAGTGTTTCACATCAACAATCATTCAGATTATTTATTAACATATTTAATTACTAATAGACTAATCAAAGTTAAACCAATACATGTGTCCTTGACCGCATGACAATTCTACCTTTTTGCCGGCGAAGAACATGACCTGCACCATTGGACCCAGTTTATTACGTATAGTGATTAAACCTTGATTATTAATAGGGTTTATGTTGCTAGTGTAAAAAAAAAAAAAAAAACTTCATGATTGCGACTATAAGATAATTTGCATTTTAAGTAAATGTAGCTAGGTCCTCAAAACCATCAAATTGGATCTAAACACATAAAATTTAGGGACGGATTGATGCTGGGATGATGACGAAAACCAAAACCAAAACCAACATAACATGTTAATCGTTGAATACAACTTCATTAAAACACAACACGGTTTGATTTAGTGATAGGAACCCATGGACTACCATTTTATGTGTGCAGCACTAAAATGTGCCTTCTTTAGTTGGAGTGACAAATTGTTACCAGCCTTTCCCTGCTTAAGTTCCACATCAGCTAATTATAGATAGAACTCTTCCCCTAAGCTTTTCAAGTCTCTGCATAAAAGAAAAATACTAGTTTGAAAAAATGCAGCTGATATGTAATACCCTGACCTGATGCCAGCATACGTACCAAGCCAGATATCTTTGCCCATCTTTCAGCAGAAGCACCCGCGTCTTTTAGATGAGAACAATCTGAATGATCATATTTTAAATAGTACGTTGAATTTTCGGTTGCTTCAGCTACCCAGAGGTTATTAACATTATCTCTTGCTCTCTTGATGACATTGCAAAAACAAACCTGCAAAAACTTCATTATTTCAGCTGGGTGCAAATAAGAGAAACACCAGACTTCATCGACATTTGGTTTTACTTTACAGTACAACCCTTTAAATTCATTAATCAGGAATACCGTGGGAGCCTCAATGACATAATTTTCAGGATGGAATACATGCAAAGACCATAAGAGAAAAATTGACAGCTTATAAAATTTGCAGTACTAAGACCCCAGCCCCAGATGCCTTTCAGCAACACACCTATTTGTTAGAGTTGAAGTTAATGGCATATCAACATATCCTGTATGGCTGAATAGAAGAGGATTTTTCTGAAGGAACAATAAGTAGCTTCCAGAAAATCAGAGGTTCGGTAATGGTGGCTATGAGGAAAATCACATACTGCTAGTAGTTTAATCCGTACTCACCGTAGATTCTACAAGGTTGGAGTTTATTGGAGCAAATGAATCTATGCATGGTGAGGTGAAACTGATGGCCATCAAGGTTTCTAATTCGTCATCAGAATCCAACATAGCTTTGGATCCATCAGCCACAAATACCCACTGCTTTGTTTGATGAGCTTCTGTATACAGCTGCCCCACAAAAACAACCACTGCAGCAATATCAAACTCCCTGAGTGAAACCAAGCAACAAAATAAGTAAAAAAGAAGTTTCTCGCTTCGGGAGCACAAGTATTGACTTTAAGATATTCCCACCAAGACCGACCTGGAAATAGGAACTTCACCCAATTTACTCAATGAAATTGATTGGCGAGGACAGAAAGAGCTCCTGCAGGATCAGGTATCAGATGTATAAATTTGTGCAGTAAAAGAATGAAAATAGCAGATACTTACTCAAAATGTTCAACTGCCAGAGGAGACAAAGGCAGCCATTTGGATGTGGACCCTTTTGTTTGCAAGTAAAGGGTGCTAGAGTCTGAGCTTATCGGTGTAAGCCCTGTAACAGAAAAAGCTTGACCCTCTGCAAGCCCACAGTGCTATACAACAAATCAGTTAGAGATGATATAAGTACAAATTTGAGAAACATATTGGCATAATGAAAGGATACAAGGTTAAAGAAAAATATCTCAGTGCAAAATCAGATAACCAAAAGGACATTAAACCCCAATTTCATACCTGTTTCTCAGTAGGATTCCATATTGTAATTAAGCCTTCCTTTGGACAGCACTTCAATGGTGTACGTTTGCTAGTCAATCCAACAACTCTAACTCGCATAAACGGAGTGACGTCTCTTTCAGCAAGTCCAGCAGTTTCCAAAGCTTTTTCAAGAGATTTTTGCAGGTCAGACTGCCTGAATGCCTGAAAATGACAAAAAGGGGATCATGACTAGCCTCCTACGGCTAAAGCGGGTGGAAATGAACGTACCTCCAACTTCGCTTGATAGGATGAAAATAAATTCAACTGCTCTGAAGTCATCTCTGCCATCAGAAGTTCTGGTTCTGCAGCTCTCTCAAGTATCCTTAAAATCCTTGCCCCTTCTTTACTTTCATAGTCGCTTCCGATGTATGCATCTCTCTTTTCTCTTTGAGATTCTGAGACTACTCCCTCCAAAATGCTACTACGTCTACATTGACACAACTCACAAATATAGGTTATATCAGTACATATCCAGATATTCATAGATAAAATGTATCAACTAGTATTGAAACGGCACTGCATGAAAGTTGAAGTTGTATTAGAAAATACGTCAAATCCCCATACTAAGGTCTGAACCGTTCAAAGTGTATAGTTCGACCCCAACCCGGGTGATTTTGGCCGTGCCTAGGTGTATAGGTCAAGGTTTGACTGTGGGGAATATGTTGGATGTGAATTAAGGTCACAGGGGAACTCTAGCACAAAGTTAAGTTGGGGGCTTATTGACAAGCTAAGTTTCTGCATTAGCTTGGCCAAGGTCCATCTTCAAACAACTATATCTCCCTATATTAGCTTTCCAGACCCGGTATAGCCACTTTGAGTTTTTGGTAATGTCATTTGGCTTGACCAACACTCCAGCAGATTTTATGAACCTTATGAATAGGGTCTTCAAGCCTTTCCTCGACATGTTCGTAATTATGTTTCATAGATGACATCTTGGAGTATTTGCAATGCGAAGGGGAGCATGCAGATCATCTCTGAGTAGTGATGCAGACACTAAGGCACCAGCAGTTGTATGTGAAGTTCTCTAAATGTGAGTTTTTGTTGAACACTGGTGTTTCTGGGCCGTGTAATTCTGACCAGTGTATCGTAGTCAATTTTCAAAAGATTGAGACCGTGAAAAACTGGTCAAGGCCCACAACCCCTATGGAGATTCGGAGTTTCTTGGGCTTGGCAAGTTACTATCAGAGGTTTGTTGAAGGTTATCTTCTATTTCTCCACCGTCGACTAAATTGACTCAAAAGACGACTAAGTTCCAATGATCACAGGCTTGGCAGAAGAGCTTTTAGGAGTTGAAAAACAAATTGACTTCAACAAACCATAGATCGTCGGTTGAGGGATAGGCCAGAACATTAGCCTTATGAACTTTTAGGAAGTCTGTTTTTTTATTTTGAAGCTACTGCTAACTGACTGCATTACTGCAATCTGCCTACATTTTAAAAAAAAGAAAATCAATCCTTCTATATTTATTCTGCCCTGCTTAATTTAGTTTTGTACTAATTAATATAGTATTTGCTAATATATGTTATTGCTATTGAGATTTTGGATATTTATATATGCAAAATAAATATTTTAAGTATTTGGTATTAATTGACGCCTCAATCCAAAAAGGCGAGCGGCAACGCCACGAGGCGAGGCAGACCCTTGTTGCCTTTCGCCGTCCAAAAACACTGTGCCTAACTAAGACATTGATGTTATAGAGAACTTATCCTATGAATGACCCCAGTTAAGGTGTTATGGAGGAATTATAATGTTGAAGAGGCTGCATGGGAGGCTGAACAAGCCACGAATTCAAAATATTTGCATCTAGTTTAAGGTCTTGAAGAAAGAGCTTAAGGTAGAATTCCTTTTCCAATACTCTATACTCATACTTAAATGTTTTATCACTGATGCTTACATATTCGAAGTCATATTTATGTTCTAAGTCTTTATACCTTCCATGATTCATGCTTATGAATTCTTTTCCGTGGCATATCCCGTCACTGATGGCAATGATAGAGTGAGTATTTGGTAAGGAAGGTAAGTTATGCGAAATAAAATCCTTTTCATGTTTTCTAAGGCTAAGAAAATCCCATCACTTTTCCTTTTTATGTTGGATCCTCTCATATTTTCCCTCTTCCTTGCATTCATTTAACAACTATTTTCCTCTGACTGCTCTGTTCTTTTTCCTAATAAACATGAAAAAAAATTAGTGACTTGTTTGATGTTGTTCTCTAAGCTCAGTGCGAGTTATTTTCTTTTTGTCCTTTGCCTGACGAAAAAGGAGATACTATCCCAATGTCTTAACTTTATTTTCATGCCTCATAACAGATCCAGTATTCAATATGCTCAGAAGGATTGAATCACTATCTTAAAGCAAAGGTCAAATATTTTGATTAGTAAAATATATTCAAGTGATGGTTTCTAGGCCTTCTCATGCAATTTGTGTCTGTTACAGTTACCAAAATAATGGTAATAATACTAGTTGATGTAGAGCATGACTCAAACCAATTTGTGTTTTCCATTTTAAAAACTAATCTGCTATCCTATTCTAGATAGCTATTCTAATTAATAGATCGATACAGATGTCTGACCCACTGGAAATTTGATAGAAAATCACACATAATAGCAGGAAGTAAGGATCACTTTACAGAAAAAACCAGTGTGCCACTTTTACTTATGTTGGAGCAAAGAAATCATATTTATTGAATAAATCAAACGTGGACTTAAGAGTGATCCATAAGATTATTGCCATAATGTTACTAAACTAGTATCAGATGCACTGTGGTCTATGATGGGGTTGGGGCACATTTCTTGACGTATCACAGGATTCAAATGAGGAAAAAGCAAGAAGCTGGTAAAGCAAATTGCAAGAAGCTGGCAGGAGGACACAAAGGTGAGAGTGAGTTTATTACCAAAAGATATTCAAGGATGCATGTAATAGCATCAAACAGTGACCGAGGACAAATACACATTTTGGGTGGATATACTGGATGATTATAAAATGATACAACTCAAATGGACCACCTGAAGTAAGGGGTATAAGGGATAAAGGTTTTGTGGGAAGCACTGAGCTATTAAATTGTTCAAAAGCTAACTAGCATTTGCTTGATGCAAAAAGGCACAGTGAGCAAAACTCATGATAGCTTTTTTCATCCAGAGTGAGGCAAAGATTGACTGCATCACTTAAGTTACTTCTTTTTGCATCTAGGTGATAGTTTCTACCAATTGAAGAAAATGTGACAGATATTTTCAAATTAAAAGAGAAGAAGTTAAAGCAATTCTAAAAATGAACCCATAATGCAGATACCAAAAGAAAGACAGAGAGAAATCTTTTTGCAAGTTTGCAGTCAAAAAAAACAAATAGTTATTTCTTTGGTATCACCTTTCAGTAAAATACTGCATCTCTTTATCTTCCATCCGTTCAGATCTTACAACGAACCCCCGATTACTTAACCTGGATGTCATAGATTGTCATCAGAATCAAAACTATTTTTTCTTCCCCAACAACTTTCAATTACCTTTCCCTGAAGAGAACAGGATATATCCTTGAAATTACAACCAATGTTAGTGGAACAGCACCTCCACCATCCTTGATTGACATAAATGATAATGGAATACCACCACCTTTACCTAACAATGTTTACATGAAGCAAGACAGGACAAACGGAAACAGAAAAAATTATAATGGCATAGCCAGGATATTACTGCAAGTAATCAGTTTTTGGTATTACTAATACTTACAGAAGCCCAAACGAGATGCCCAATGAGCTCTATATGTCCCATTTATATGCAGCAGTAAACTAGTCGTCCCTGACACCTGAAATTAATGCAGACCTTTAAAAATGCCAATAGAAACTGGAAAAGCCCTTGAAAGCAACAATATTTATTATCTAGAAGCTGCTAAAGGCAACAACCTCAAGAGGTGAAACAGGACCTGTCCAGCCACACAATCCAGCTCCCCAGATCTATAAATGACAAGATAAGCTGTGAGAAATATGAAATTCTGAAAACCCCCAACTCAAAGAATAGACTATAACTATTAATTTAATGTGGTACCCTAAGCTTTTGACCAACAAACAGCTTTCCAGCAGCCAACTTCTTGGATAGTTGTATATCTAAGACAGCAATTATTGAATACCTATAAAACAAACAAATTCTGCATGATCAGGAAATCCAATTTATAACACAGTGATAAACATTAATATTTTTCTTACCACCCATCGGTCAGTTCAACTTTTGCACAAGTTCCATTCTCGGTCGTGCTAGATAGTGAAGATTGAGGTCCAACTGGCGAGACACAAATTGAATAGATATTGGAAACACAGAGTACCATCATAGAAGAAGGTGGGACGTCTCCTTCTAAAATTCTCTTAACTGCAGATCGATGACCATGATTTACTTCTCTTTCATATCTGTCCAAAGGATGAATTGATGTTTTTATTGTACCTGCAAGATCCAAGAGGAAATGCACAAACTGGCTGAATTACAGATACCTGTATTTTAATTCTTCAAGTACATTGCATATTGTCAGAAGTTTCCCAGAAAATTTGCCACTGTAACACCTCTCATAAGATGCAAGTTTCCAAACAATCCACTTATAGTGATTTGTAATCCACCTATTGGAATGATGAAGAATATTTGTAAGCATGTCGCATCAAAGAACAATTTAAAAGGAAGATAAACTTTTATTAGACATCAACCATATTAAACGATAGAATTGTCTTGATCTGCTCAGCAGACAAGTACACCCATGATTATAAGTTTATAACTATATAGATCAATAAGTGGATCTAAGAGAAAGTAGCATATAAAAGTGCCAGGATATCTCAACAATGTCAGAACTGTACGCAAAAGTTATCAGCAAATCGTTTTGTAGTCTTCAACACAAGCTGCCAGACACACCCAGATGCATAATTCAATGGGTACTATTACCAACAACTATGCATACTGCTACAAGCAACAATTCTTTAGTGCAGCACTTGGAACTAATTGGTTCCATCTGATAATTCATACCGTACACCCATGATTATAGCTTTATAGATCAATCCGTGGATCTAAGGGAATGTAGAAAATACAAGTTCCTGTAACTCTCAACAATGTCAGAACAGAATGTGAAATCTATAGCCAAATAATTTCGTAGCTTCAACAAAAGCTCCCAGACACACATGCATGATTCAATGGGTACTATTACCAATATCTATTCATATTGCTACAAGAGGTCAACAATCATTTAATGCAACACTTGAACCAAATTGGTTGCTTCTAGTAATGTAGCTACTCCAACAGCAGCTATTCTGACAGCCAACAAATTTTTCTTAACGTTCTTGCAGAGAGGTATAAAAAATTACTTTTTAGAAACATATTGCATGGAAGCTCCTGAATGAGACAGCATCTCCAAAAAAGACTCTACTCCAATGCAACCTGAGCAAGATTTATCATTGAGCACATAAGTCTCAGCAGTAACTGGATTCATCCTTCTCACGTCATCTGGCAAACTCTCTAGCTGAATCTCCACAGAATATAAGAAGTATCAGCTATCAAAAGCAAAGTCATCAATCAAAGGAAATAAATTATTCTGGTCCATTCACACCTTGCTCAGGATTGATGGGGGCTTTCCAAGATACTCCTTCATATACAATCGTGCCACATGGAATGGATATCGAACTGAAACCTTTCCTTTTTGAGAGGGTGATTTTGGTGCTAAATCTGAGAACCCTAGTTAAATGATATCAAACCTATCAAAAATGATTTAAGACAAGCCATAAGGAGTCTATTTACAAACTTCAAATATACCATTAGCAGCACCGGAATCGTTTCTTTTGAGAGAGTTGACGATGCTAGTGCTTCGAGGCTTCTTGAATGGAGAAACAAAACTTCCCCCGGGTTTCCTCTTCCGACCAACGTTCTGGTTTCTATCTGCAAATCCTCCTCCAATACTATTTGAGATATCCACCAAAGGGCCCCTGGAAGGCCGTTCTAGCAATTTAGGTTTTGAAGCGATGTCATTTTCTCTAAGGTTCGTAGCTGCTGAGTTCTTATTGAAAGGCTCTCCATTCTGTGGAATACTATGGTCCAGCCTACTAGTGCGTTCTTTTGCCACAGCATCAAATTCCTTTATCAAGTTACTTGCTGGAACGAGATTCTCTGTTTTAATCGAAGACTTCTTATGATACAAAGTTGATCTCAGTGGCGATGTAAAAATGCTTGAGGACCCACAACCTTTCGCTGCCGATAAGAGGGAAACAGGAGTATCAGAGTTCAATTCTTTGGTGGAGACCTGATCAACAGATTTTTGGTCTTTTGAAAAAGAAAGCAATGGATCAGCCACATCCTTTTCATCAACAAGACAACCCAGCTCTAGATCTCCAAGCAGACTCTTTGCGCGTTTCAATGCCTCACAGGAAACTGTTATTGATCTACCACCAGCAGTATGAAACTTTATTGGAGGAGGTTTATCTGCACAATGCATAAAATCTGCTACTAACTCCTCTGCTGGACAAACTGAGGAGTTAAATTTAACATCAAACGGAGACAATGAAGCTGCTGAAACATTAGTAGACCCTGTGCTAGCAACGCCCTCTACTTCCAGAATAGGAAATGAATTCCGAAAACCAAAGAGCTCATCTGAAGTTGTATTTTTCTTTCCAGAACCTGGAAATGTTTCATGGTCACCATTTTCTTCCAAGCCCAACAACGCTTTGGCCCTATTAAGACCTGTAGAAGATATATTGACTGGTTTACCGGAGGCTGTCTGGAACAACGAGTTGGACATGCTAAATTGTTTGTTCAAGCTAGAAAGGGAAAAGGATTGTGGAGCATTAAGGGCTTTTCCTGAGCCTTTCTGGAACACGGCTTCCTGAACATCTTGTCTTCCAGTTCCTATGCCTGCACAATAATTTGGTAATGCATATCCATAAAGTCAAGAAACTTGGATATGGACTCACATACTCCACTGTATCTCTAAAATTGACAAATCTAAAGGAAACAGTGTTACACAGAATAATGCAAGATTGAATTTTCAATTAATTTTAGGTCAAATACTGATTCTAAGTTCTGGGTCTTATTTTAAAAAAAAACAAGTCCCCAGAAAATGAGAAGAAGATTAAAATTTTGACATAATAGATTATATTATTATGGAGGATAAAATGTGACACCTGTGTCCAAAATCGGCTTGTCTTCATCACCAAGGATGGAAAGAGCTGCTGATATGGAAGAATGTTTCACTGACACAGGTTTCCCTGATCCAGTTCGAAAAATTGGAAATTGTGTAGAAGTTGAATCAGTGTTCCCTGCTAATCTCGAACTTCCTGCATTTCAAAGCCATTAATTTAATGCTATGGCATGCAAATATTGAAGAAAACAAACAAGTACCGTGACGCAAGAGATCGGGCATGGATTGGAGCTGCTGGGGAGCTAGGGTTAAGCTCGGTTCAGTAAGAGACTCTCCATCCGAGACTTTCCATCGGAAATCATTCACCGAGACAGAGTACAACTGCCACGTCGACATCTTCCGGCAATTTGTGTGGGAAATGTTCTCAATTTTTTTTATTAAAGCGGGAAAATTTGGTTTCTCTTATAAGATATACCCGCGCCAACTAAATTAAGGATCATGGGCTGGGCTGGGCTGAGTAACAAGCTACAAACTCCAAAAAAAAAAAAAAAAAAAGCCATTTCAGCATTCGAATGAACTAGAAGACAATCCGTTTACAATTTTTTGTATTCAAATATTTGATGGAGATTGAAAATATTAATTTCTGAGAAATTTGAATGATCAAAACTATTAAATACATATTTAAGAGACAATTTTGGACCTACACTCAAATATAAGATATTACTCGGAACTTTTAAATGAGTATGTAATCATTTAAAATTTATTAAATATAAATTTATAAAATGATTTAAATTATATTAAATTCATGATATATTTGTTCAAATAAATATTGTGTATTAATATAAGGAAAAACTATCCATCTAGACATAATTTACTACCCTATATACATATTTTATCTCTACTTTAAAAATATTACATAGAATACTACTTTTTAATAAATGTATCATATATTTTAAAAAGTTAAATAAGATACACAATCTCTTTAAAAAATAGTACTGAATAATTATCTTAAATATATGGTATCCTTAATTAGTGGACATTAATAATTCAATTTAATTTTATCTCTTTTCAACGTTTGTATCTCATTCCCACTATCCCACGTATCCCACCATTACCCCTGCTTCCTTAACCCGTTTCCCCCAATTCACAAAACAAGTTTGTATCTCATTCCCACTCCCACACGTATCCCACCATTACCCCTTCTTCATTAACAGTTCAATATACTTTTTGCATGTACAAGATTCATATCCACTGCATAATCAACATTAGTTGAAGTGGCAAAGTAAGATTTTATATAGTTATTCATATTGTATATTTGTTTTCAACCCTATCATGTATCTTAAGCAATATTTTGAACTTTTTTAGCCGATTGATTTTGGGATTTTTACATTGTTTGAGTTTGTTATTTCTCCATTCCATTCCAAAAATATGTATCTCGAATACGTATTGATAAGGAAATACATCTAATTATGTGTAGCTAAATATGAAATGTATCTGAAACGCATGAATTTAGGAACAATTTAGAGTATCTGTCGTATCATTAATCCAAAAAAATAATAATTCAAAATTAATACCCAAGAAAAAATAGATGCATGCATACTTAATAAGATACATTGATAAAAACTAGATACATATAAACTAGATACATATAATCACATCTCAATTATGTGTTAGATACATCAATAATGTGTCAAAAACATAAGTCTCCACTTATTGAAACTCTAATACTAATCAAAGCTCATATTACAGAGAAAAAAAAAATAGAACATTATTAAGTAGCTGAAATAAGTGCAAAAGGATCCAAAAACAAATTGGACCAAATGGAAACCAAAAAGAAAATAAGCTAAAACAAAAACAAAAGAAAGAAGAAAGTAAAAAGTTTAGATACACATCAAGATAAATCTGCAGAAATGAAAAAAATGATCCCATCTTCGTCCACCGGACTTTTCTCTCCTTGTTGGTTCCTTTCAATCACATAAATTCGAAAATGAATATCATCAGCACTGAGCCTAACTCTGAGATTCAAGAATGTCTCTTCTAGCATTTGAGATTAAGAAAAGATCAAGATTGATCCCATGGTAGTCCACGATTTTCAAACTTGTTGCCAGGGAGATGAAGTTTTCAATTAGAAAACTCTTGTGGTTTTAGAATTTCGTTACTTTAGGAAGATTTGTTAAAATTGATATGTTAATGAATGTGCAAATCAGTTAGAATTATTAATTAAGCCTAAATTACTCCTTTATTTAAGGAAGTAGGTTACGCACATTTAATTCAAAATTATTAAAATATGTATCTCTTTAATTCAAACTGTCGGATACATGTATCTCGCGAGTAATGATATATGTATCCAACAGAAAAAAATATGGTATAGGATGTAGTTACCGAAACTATCTTGAATTCTAGTAATTAGGCCCTAAACTAGTGAAATTTATGTAGTTTACCCATAATATAAATGGATTAATTGTTTAAGTCCAATAAATATGAATTTAATTAAAATCTAAATTCATTTATTAGGGCTAAAAATGATGAGCCCACTTTGTTAAGCCCAAAACCATTTCATTGTAGAGCCTCATTCTGGTGTCAAGTGTCAAATGACATGGGATGTCAAGTAAATGAAAGAGGTCAATATGATAAGTCATGTCACCTAAATCTAATTAGCTAGAGAAAGCCTGCTCTTATCTCTACTCCTCTGTCATGTCACTTAAATCTTATTGGTCGGGAGAAAGTTTATTCTCATCATCACTCCTCTATTCTACCTATAAATTAAATAGGGGTCCTCATAATTGAGGAGCACAAACACATTATAATTTTAGCGCTTCACTAGTCAAAAATAGTATAGTATAAAGATCTTTTCCACAAGGATTTACACAAATAATAATTCAATCAAATCTCCATGAGGACTAAATTATTTCGAATGATTAGATCATTGAAAGGAATAGTCCCATGAAGTTGCTTCATCATCTAAGGACTTACCAAAAACACTTGTCAAGCTTTTCTCATTTCATCTTTTGAGGAAAAGGCAATGCGGACATGAATTTAGAATCAACTTCTAGTTCTGACTTCTCATTTCCTTTATGAATTTCACTGGACTCCCCTACTACTTTTTGACTTCCTTGTGTCTCATCTTGTCTCTTTGTAGCTTCACAAGCTTTGCTTTTGCAAATATCATTGAACATTTTTCCACTTTGCAAAGTCACAGCCTTCAGCTCCTTAGAGTTCTTCACTGTGTCACTTGGAAGAGTTCTAGGTGGTCTCTGGGATATCTGATTAGCAATCTTTCCAACCTACTTTTCTAAATTTTGGATAGAAACACTTTGAATTTCAAACATCTTATCAATTTTTATGATGAATGTCTTCATTAGATCTTCCAAACTTGATTGATTGCCTTGTTATCTTTGTTGATTTTGGTACCCCTGAGGTGCTTGACCTTGACCTCTAGAATTATTTTGCTGTCATGCATTCAAACTACCATTTGATGAACTCCATCAAAATCCAGGATGTTTCTGACCCATAAAATTAAAGTTGGTGCATCTATAATAGTTTACACTATTATAATTACCAATTGCATTCACCTCTTCTTCTATAGCTTTCCCTAGCTAACATTCATGAGTCGTATGTCCATTCCCACAAAAATCACATATAGTCGGTGGTGTCATTTGAGCTCGAGCAATAGTCCACTGTTTCACATCTTTATCAATAGTTATGATCTGGACCTGCAATGTAGTGTAAGTTGATAACGCTCAACTATACTTCTTCCGATTAAAAGTGTAGGCGGTTGCTAATCAAGTACAAATCCAACAATGGGTTGGGGTCGATCCCACATGAAGTGATACGATAAAGAATTCAAGTACGAAGTAAAGAAGTGCTCTAATCTTTTGTTGAAGTAAAAGACTACGCAACATAAACTAAATCAATGAGTTTTGATGATGAATATCAAATGGGTGATTTAGTAACCAATTTTCAACAAAGGTAATTAACACGGGAATTGAACAATTAGAAAGAGGACCTTAGGAGTGTGAGCAATCAAATACTAGTTTCGCTTAATAGGTAGTTATTAATTGATTTAAGTTGTTGAATCTCAATGGGTAGGATATGTTTTGAATATAATAGTTATCTCTCGATCAACTATCATGTTTCGAGTGAATTCTCTCGAACCTCAACAAGCTTAACAATACAAGCAACCCAATTTCTTAATTAAACCCACTTTCTCAAGCTGGGTTGTAAAGATGAAAATCAATTCAACTATCAATCATTCATTCTACTCTAAGCATCTTTCTCAAGCAAGTATAGAGAGCTAAGCTAGAACCGAATTTGCAACTTCAGTTCATCAATGAAAACATGAATAAATAATTGAACCCATTTCAAAATAACATTAAATTTAGCAATTAACAATAACCATAAGCTAATTTATGTATCCGATTATATGATCACACCCCTAAGGGAAGGGGTTTTAGCCAAACATAGCAAAAAGTAAGAAATCATTACCAAAAAGATTATCCATCCAAATTGTTAACCATCTGCAATGCTCAATGCCAAAATTAAGACTAGAATCCTAGAACCTCAAATTCAAGATCCAAATCCTCTCCAAGAGTGTTCAATAATGTAAAAATATGTAAAAACCTCTCAAAACTAGGCAATACACTATGTGGGACCTCCTTTTCTCTTCTTTTTTTTAAAAAAGAATTTATATCTTTCCAAAAACTTCCCAAAATCTCAGCATGGAGTCCAATCGGCGATATTAGATAGGATTGCCGAACAACTCGGCGATCCGCCAAAGTGCAGGTCTTCTCACCTTGAAGCTTGACTCTTGTGTGCAATTGTTTTGGAAGATTTGATGAGCTGGATCGTTGTCGCCATTCCATTCAACGCATCGCTGAAGTGTATTTTCATTCGCCGAGTTGACTTGATCCATGGGCTACTGCTGAAAGATTTGACGAGCTGAAGGCTCACTCGGCGAGTCGCCAAATGGCTTTTTTTAGCTCCAGCTTCTCTTTTCTTCACCTTTCCCAACTTTTTCGCTCATTTTCGCATCGTAATGTCCTTGTCTTGTTCTTAAGCCTTCATTGCTACATATAAACACATTAATATTAGTTATGAGCACAAAATAAGCATTGAGGACACTAATTCATTGAATAATGAGCCCTAAATGAGTCTCATAAGTGTAACACCTAAAAAAATTGGAAAGGAAAAGTATAGAATTTTTTCACTAAAGCAGGTTCTACGAGTCTTATCTACGGACTGTAGGAAGTCATACGGACCGTAGGAAGGAAGTCGTGGTCCTTGGGTTGAGTTTTGAAAATGCCAAGTCTCTAATGGTTTATCTACGAGTGATATGATGAGACGTAGGGCATTCTACGAGCTGTAGAAAGTGCCCGTAAAGTTGATTCAATAATGGATTTGAGACCTCAAGTCTACGAGAACATTTGATTAATCATAGTCTGGTCTATGGGTCGTAGAAATGTACTCTTAGAAAGTGTTTATCTTTGAGAGTGTGGGAGTTGATTTTGATTCCTTAATTCTGAAAATTTGATGAGCTTTGTGTGAGCATGAAATCATTCTTGATGTGAGGGCATTTGAATACTTTTGTTGAGCTTGAATTTGCATCTGAAGCAAGCATTGTGAACTTGAGTTCTATTCGATGATGGTTAGTCATAGTTTGAAAATTGTAGTGCACAATTAAACATTGCAGGAGTAGATTGAACCTCTTGTGTGCACTCATGTTGAGTCTTGAGTAGCAATATTTATAGACATCTCTGTTGAACTATTTGATCTTGTGTTTTACTTGAGGACAAACAAAAGTTTAAGTTGGGGATGTTGATGAGTCGGGAATTTCGACTCATTTAGGGTTGAATATCTAAAGTTTTAGTGTCCTAAATACCTATTTTATGCTCTAAATTGATGTTTAAATGCTAATTTACAACAATGAAGGCAAAAGAGCAAGGCAAGGACATTATCGGGAAAACATGAGTGAAAAAGCTAAAAAAAACTTAAGAAAAGCAAGGCTGATTCTCGCCAAAGCCACTCGTCGAGTGACTCTTAAGCTCACCAAAAGTTCCAGCAGGCCAACACTTGGACAAAGACAACTCGGCGATTGAAAGGGTGAATCGGCGAACGACCGACTCAATCGACGAAGGAAGTTCTGATCGCCTAAAGTCAGAGAAGGAAAGTGTGAAAAAGCCAATTCAAGAAGGCAATGGAACGTAGCACTCGACGAGTCGTCGACTGGGTCGGTGAAGCTCGACTTACTCCGCTGAGTGGCTCCAAAACTGAAAATCTGGAAGCATATAAATACGATTTTAAAAAGAGAGTTTCGAAGTTTTTGGCGAGAGTTCTGAGTTTTAGAGAGTTTATACATTAGGTTTTTGATCCCTAACACTATTCTGTAAGTTTTTGACTAGAGATTTAGGTTTTGTTTGTTTTTTAACTCAATTCAAGCATTTTGGAGACTTGTGGATTGTTACCCAAGCTGATGGAAAACATAGTTGGGAACCATTTCTTGCTCTTTATTATGTGTGGCTAAAACCCCCATTCTTGGGGGTGTGATTATGTGATTAAATGTTTCAATTAGCTTATGGGTGTTAGTATTTACTGATTTTAGTATTGATTTGAAGTGAGTTTAATTAGTAGTTGAGTTTTAATTGATGAATTGTAGTTGCAAATGTAATTCTAGCCTAGTATTTTGAGCTTGCTTGAGAAAGAGTTTTTAGAGTTAAAACTATTAATTGATGATTGTAATGATCGGGTTATTGTCGACTTAGCTTGAGAAAGTGGTTCTGAATTCAATCTTACCAATCTAGCTCGAAATAGTAGATTAATTGAGGTATTGGGCTGTTTAACTTTGTTATGCTTGTCGAGGTTTGAGAGAACTCGTTTGATTCATGATAGTTGATTGAGAAATGACTATTGCACCTAAAGTCTAGCCTACCCACTAAGATTCAACAACTTTTAGTAAATATTAATCACCCATATAGCGAAATTGGCGTTCAATCGATCACATTCCCAAGGATCCTTCTTTACTTGATAATCGTAGTTGTTAACTATTCAATCTAATCCCCCCAATTGACATAAATTGTCAAACCCCTGCCATTTACTTTAATTGTTTCTAAAATGTATACTTCTACAATCAATTAGAACACTCCTTCACTTCGTAATTGAAATCTTTACCGTATCACTCCCTGTGGGATCTGTAACACCCCAGAAAATTTTTCAAACTAAGATTCGAACCGTCCTTCGTAGTGAGTGAGATTTTATCAAGGAATTAAAAATTTATTAAGTGTTAAGGTCACTAGATGTAACACCTTGAGTTCCAAAAAGAACTAAATTGGAAATAGTAAAATCTGAAATTTTAAAAATTATGCTTAAGTAATGAGTTTTGGGTTGACTTCAAACAACCATAACTCCTAGTTCATGATGATTTAGGTGTGCTACCAGATACCGTAGGAAAGACCTGTGAATTATCTTTCCAACGCCGCCGAGTTTGCTAAGTTTCGAGGTCGGATGAGTGAGATATGGCCTTTTGAAGTTAGGCTGTCCATTTAATGAAAGTTAACCGGAAATAGTAAGGGGTATCTTGGTCTTTTCCTTATCCAGACAGATTTAATTCATTTTTAGTAATATTTTAGAGGTCTAATCTGATTAGGTTCACTTTTATAATTCTAAAATACACCAAGAAGAGAAAAGAAGAGAAAAGAGGAGAGGATCAAGCGTTCGTCAAGATTCTTGCGTGTTGTAGCGAATTTTCGCCATGGGTTTGATCCCTAAGAGGTATGTAAGCTTCCATAGTGTTGGGTTTGTTCACCCACACGCCAATCATATTATTTTCAGTGAAATTTCATTCTTGAAGTTGAAAGATTAGAGTTCTTGATAAGTGTTGTTGAAGTTCTTTCTAAATCTTGTTGTGTTGGATTTTTAATGATTTCTTGAGATCAAAGTGAGTGTTTGAAGGGATGTATTGAGTAGATTAGAGTGTACTTATGTTAAGTAATCAATTCTAAGTGATTGGGGAAGAAACCGTTCAATTCTAGGCGAAATAGGGTGAGAAAACGAGCAAAGAGTTTCGTTGAGTTTTCTGAGTTGGGGCCTGGCGTGATGCGCCAGCCAGAGCTCCCCAAACCCTCCTCAGAAGTTTAGGGGCTGGCACCCCGCGCTACCCATAGCGCCAGGGTCGCCTGCCCCATCCAGTTTGTTGTCGGTTGCCCCGTTTGAGTTCGTTTAAAGTACACCTTCACTCTTTTTCGATTCTAACTACTCTAAACTAATTCTAAACACCTAGAAATCATTCATAACATGATAATAACCTTGAATTCATAATTCAAATTCAAGGTAGAGCTAAGAGTTAAGTTTTGAGAATTCTTTCGATCATTCTAAGAAAGTCCCTTTGAGTCCTTTTGAGGAGTCTTCTACAACTTCTAGTAACTTGTTTCAAGACTCGAGCAAGTGAGTATGAGGATGAAGAGAATGTATTCATGAGATCCTCCATGTCATGAACCAAAACTCTTGAATTCATAATTCACATTCAAGAGAGAGTTAAGAGTAGAGTTCAAGAAAGTCTTTGAGTTAAATTGTGAATCCTTTGAGATCCATCATTGATTTGAGGAAGTAAGTAAGAGAATGAGAAGAGTTGTATACCTGAGTTCCATGTTATTGTGTAGACCCTTGAGTCAAGTCGTTCATGCCTATAACTTCCACATGAACTCCATTATTGAGTACCTTTGGGAGGAGTAGTATCTTCAAGTTCTAAGTCTTGAGTATGGAGTTCCTAATCCCCTTTGAGATTATATTTCTAATCATGGGACTATTACATGTTACCCATGAAGTCCTTGAGTTGAATTGTTCATGCCCATAATTCCGCATGAATATTATAAGTCGAACAATCTTGAGATGAGAAGTATATTTGAGTCCTTGAGTTGAGTAGTTCATGCTCATAATTCCACGTTTCACCCTCTGAGTTGAGCATTCTTGAAATTAGTAGTATCATTGAAGTTCTTGAGTTCCAAGTATTGAGTTCTATCTATGGTTATTGAAAACCTTGCATTGAGTCGTTCAAGTCCATAATTCAACGTAAATCATATTTTAAGAAGTCTTTTACAAATGTTTAAACTTTGTGTTAAGACTTAAGCTTTGAAGTTGAGTAAATAGTAAGAGTAAAGTTCATTTTCTTTAAAATGATATATGGGAACTACGTATTCCCAAGAGTAAATGTTTTAACATTTAAGATGAGAGGAAACTGAGATTTCCAAAAGAGTTTTGAGCAAGAAAGGGAACATCAATTCCAAGAGAACTTTTAAGCTAAGTTTTGAGTAATTATCTCAAATCAAAGAAAGAAGTTTGTTTTTAAAACATATGAGCTAAGTATATTTTTGGGAGTAGTATTGAGCACCAATATGGGGATGCGAGTTCATATTAACTCAAGTCTCCATAAACCATGTAGCCATCATGGGTATTAATGGGTCATACTTTTTAGATGATCACATAAGTTAAGCTAGTGGATCCACTAAGTTAAGCGTTCTATATGACGACAAAGTATAAGACAGTTCTGGCAGCGTGGGCAAGACACTGTATCACCACTTAGGCTCATAGTGGTGGTTGTCGGTTAGAGAATCTCCCACAAAAACTATATTACTTTATTATATAAGTAAAGTTGAGTTTGTTATTGCATTTTCTTTAACGAACTAAGTTGTTTTTACTGTTTTATAAAGCTTTCCATATATTGCATGTGTATTGTTGCTTTATATTGAGTTGAGTACCCAGAGTCGAATATTATATCTCTGAGTTGAGTATCTTATCCTTGAATACTTCTGAGTTGAGTAAGTTTGAGTAGTTTTGAGTATTCCTTGAGTTGACTAAGTTTGAAAAGAGGTAATTATGTCTCATTTTTATCAAGTTTCAAGCTTATGTTATGTTTTAGAATTCCTCTTACATGCTCGTACATTCCACGTACTGAGCCATTTGGCCTGCATCTTCTCATGATGCAGACACATGTATTCAGGATCATCAACTGGAGTTTCGTTGATACATCTAGAAGTTCGAGTTAGCTGTGGTGAGCCTCCTTGTTTTCGGAGGATTTCATTTACCTTTCAGTTTAGTCAGGATGTCGTGAGTCTTGTCCCGACTTCCATCTTTATCAGTTAGAGGCTTCATAGATAACCAGTATAGTTGAGAAGTCTGTATTATTCATTTATTTTATTAAATGTTTTAAAGACTTAAGTTGCCTATTTTATGGCGAGTTGAATATTATTTTTATATTCAGAGTATTTCATTTGAGCTAAAGTTTTATATTTAAATTTCATGGATTTTTATTCAGTTTTTAAGCTTTGGTATGCTTGAGTTAGGCTTCCGCTTGTAGTCAGCCAGGATGAGGGTTCGCTTGGGGACCAGCAATGGTTCTCGAGTGCCGGCCATGTCCAGGGTGTAGACTCGGGTCGCGACAAGATCGACCCCAATTCTTTGTTGAGTTTATACTTGATTGCGACCGTCTACACTTAGAATCGGATGAAGTGTAGTTGAGCGTTATCGTTCCTCCTGTAAGGGAAATATACTTTGATATTGACCTTCTCTCAGATACACAACCTATCTCTCTTCCTCCTTATCGTATGGCTCCGGCAGAACATAAGGAATTAAAAAAGAAATTGAAAGATTTGTTGGATAACCCCAATCAAAAGTCGGGTCTTGAATTGAAAGTCAAGGTTGGGTTCTATGTCAGAGTAGAGTTGTCAGTGGTTGATAAAAAATCCAATTCTGTCCACTTAAGTTTTTCATTAACATTCAAGAATATTATACAATCACTAATGTGGTTACATAACACAATAACTGAAACCAGGAACTCTTTTACCAAGTCAAATTGTTTTTCTTTGAATTTGTGCCATCTATCTTCATTCAAATATGGCAATAAAGGACCAGTATTTACATTAACTCCTACTCTTCATGCTTCTTCTCCTTTTTGAATATAGGTTTTTTACTCGTCTTGTCTTTGTTGTCGTCAGGTTTGATAAGTTGCACGGGGGCTGCTGGTATCCTGATCCACCACTCCCTAACCCGTCGAAGATCTCTTTCACTGCTAATTTTCCTCAGAGGCATATTGCTTGTGAAAGACTCCAAGAACGTAAAAAGAATCAAATATTTGTGTGGCACAAAAGCAAAAGACAAGGCAACGATCACCAGTAAAAGAGCTGTCCTGTCAGTTGCCTAAAGATGAAGAAAATAAAACCAAGAGTGAATACTTCGAGCTAAGTGTAACTAGAAAGTTGTAACTTAAATGATCTTTACACATTCCTTTAGTAGCGAGTTCAATAATTCAGCTTAGGGAGAACTTGTAAATATGTAGATAACTTCTAAACTAACCTTAAAGTTGTCAAGACCATCATTTCAATTATTACAGTAAGAAAACAGGACCCGTAATCAATCTCTAGAGGTTCTTCAAGTCCAGCTATTGGTAGGTTGGGAGAATATTGTGTCCTATCTACCAGTAAGGAGTGCTAGTAAGTCATTAGACCATTAGTTAGACTTCCACTTTAACTGATTGCCTATAAATACACCATTATGGTGTAGGGAAACAAATGTTTCCTAAAGTTTCTGATGGGAAACAAATAACAACTCGAGTTACTACTTCCTTTCGTCACAATAGGATATCTAGGTTGTGGACAAAGGGAAATCATCTATATCGTGAAGATTACGACCATGAGTGACGACTCAAATCGTGGTTGTTATTGATCTGCCACTTCAAAAAAAAACCTGTAAATCTCCTAAACTAGTATTTATAAAGGAAATGCATCAACTGGGCTTTCCATTGCTTCCATGTATGCATTAAATATTGCAAACCATCAAGTACAATACACCGACGTATATCGACACTTCAACATTATCAATGGCAAGAAACAATTTTGTATCAAATGTCTAGAGCTTCTTTGAGGTCCAATTATTCCTTGGCTTTCACAATCACTTTATATATGCATTAAACATCTCGAACAATTAAATTGTAATCCCCTCCCACGTATTGAGTTTCAAGTTGCAGCTATGCTAAGAATAAAGAAATGGCAATATCAAACCCAAATATTAGATAGGGTAATAGCAGTTTTAGGATTAAGAAAACAGATGATAATACCTGTGGAAGAACAGCAAAAATGAGAGCTCGTACTTTCAGCAGAATAATGTTGCCACTTTGGATTAATGCCTCAAGTTGACTAATAGCTTCCTGCAATATCAAGAGCTGCTCAACGGCATTTTTTGGAGGAGGAGCTATGACTTTTAGTGGTTCTAATGGTGTCCCTTTCCTCACATTCCTACGCCAAAACATGATAACTGCAAGCACAACCAACAACGAAGGCAATGCATATTTTATCCACTCCCTGCATATAAAAAATGTAACATTTTAGAACAGCTAGGGACCAAAAGAGAAGGACCGAGTCAGTATATTTTAGACAGATAGAAACAATGCCAAAAGTCAGAATTGTCAGGTAAAAGCACAACCAATTTTCGGTCATCTCAAACCTAAGGAATCTGATCAATTTCCATCCCAACTTATGCAGAAAGGATTATAGTGGAACTGAATTTTAGTCCAACATTATGACGCTAGGAAATCACTTTTGTATGCTAAACTTGATGTAGCAACAAAAATAAGAAAAGCGAGAAAGGGGTGATAGAGAATAGAAGTTAAGATGAGAAGCCAAGAATAAGAGAGGAAGAGGGAGAGATTTTTCATCAGGTACTTCTCATAAAATCTTCCAAACAAAGTTTATGATAACTTGATTAAACTCCTAAAAGTCTCAAACTATTAGAACTCTTCATATGATTATGTAAAACCTTATCTATAACTAATGAATAAAGCCTTATTCCTAACTAAAGACAAGGTAGCTATTCTATTTTTAACTAAAAAGAACCATGGCTACGCTTTAATTCCAAGCAAGTTGGGTCGGCTATATGAGTCTTAACAAACCATGTCGCTCCAATTAAACCAATCCTAATTAAATAATAAACATAAATAAAAATTAAAGAAAATGACGCAAAAGCTCAATTCCAATGAGTGGGATTGTTTGTCTAACTTCAAAAGATACAGATCTCAAGTGGAACTCATCCTTGTTGATAGCATCAAGCAATGATCCTTCCATTGAACAAGATTTTGTAGCAACCACTAACTTAGAGAAGATTGTTTTTACATTTGTCATGTTTAGCAAAACCATAATACAGTTTCACACTAAGTTGCTCGGACTATTCACTTTTGGTGCCGCACCCGTGTCGACAGACATGGGTGTGGGTGTGCGATCCATACCTGATCTGGTCAACAGTTTTTGGGTACTTTGACCAAATTCGAGAGGGAAATTTTGGACAAATGCGCAAAACAAAAACTAAGGTGAAATTGAAGAAAATGGAATACCTTGTATATATAAATTTATTTTGTCACTCCCTTTTCTTTTATCTCCTTCCAAGATTCTCCTCTTGATCAAGATTTTATTGTCAATTTTTCCACATAATATCTTATAATTTAGGTTTTATAACTCTTTTTATTTCAATTACTTTTTACTCTTTTTATTTCCACACTAGTGTTATCCGGATGAGTATCTTATGAATGTTGAAGTGTGTGACTACCTCATCTAAAAGTTTTGTTGTAAGACATAATGCTTTTATTTTCAAAATTATGCCTTCAACATGTCCCCTCACGGGCAGGACTATTTATTTTTCATGGGCCAGGCACGTGAAAAATCTTCTAATAATGGGTGGCGGTCATACTCAGATTCATGTTGAAGTCTCATCTAAAAGGTTAAGTTGTTTGAGAGAGCACACTTTTATTGTCTTAACTGTGTCTTCAACAATAACTAGGGGATGCTAAAAGTGTAGCAGCTAATGAATCTGAAATTAAGCTCTAACACATTGATGTAGCAAAAAATGAGAAATAGGGAAGGAGGAACAACAGAAAAATATTTAGGAAAGATAAAATAGAACAATAACAAAGAAAAATTTCATCAAATGCTACACAAGTCCCCCTGACCAAGTATATGATGGCCCCATTTATAGGAAAAGTGTTGAACAAGTTAAACTCTCAAACTACTACTCTTTAACTAGAAAATAAGATTAGAAAAAACATTATCTTAAATTAATATAGGGAAAAGGTTTGATATACCCCTCTACTTTCATTTATTGTTTAATCCTATCCCAATTATACTTTTTGGTTATCTATACCCCTGTCGTTGGGCAAAGTTCTAAATTTACCCCTCATTCGACAGAACCAACACATGGCACACTCTAAATGAAAAACCCAACCCATCACATAAGAACCCATACCCGACCCAAAACCCATCGAACCCAATTACACCCATCCAACCCAAATTGAATATGAGAAAGTAGTCAAAATGACACGGTCTACACAAATTAGATATGAGAAAGTAGTCACCGGAAGGATGTCACGATGCTACACAATTAGCTACGAGAAACTAGTCACCGAAGGATAGCATAGTGCTACACAAACTAGATATGAGAAAGTAGTCAACGGAAGGATGGCACGGTGCTACACAATTAAGATATGATAAAGTAATCACCGGAAGGATGACACGGTGCTACACAAATTAGATATAGAAAGTAGTCACCGGTAAGATGGCATGATGCTACACAAACACTGATAGAAATGGGCTTGACACAAAACAGACCTAGAAAATCACCGAAAATTGACACACGGTGGACAGAGTTTTCTTCCCCTGAATATGGGGTTAATGCATGTATCAATGACCCTACTTTTGTTAACATAACCATTGACCATATGGGCGGTATATATGGGTAATAGCCGCCCGCCAGTAGCGGAAGCTCTTTGATTCTCTACCAAGATCGTAAAGGCTCTGATACCATGTGAAAATCACTGTAGAAGAATATTATTGAACTGTGTATCTACATTATTACATTGAAACCCAATTTATAGACACTATATTAGATTACTTTTCCAACTAGGACAGTACAATACAATCTTTTTCTAAGTAGGATTCTATATACTATTCCTATTTCTATACCTATTTTAAGTAGGATTGTATATATTATTCGTGTTCCTATTCCTATTCTAACAAAAGTGTAGTGAGCTCATTCATTAACCCGTCGCTACTAGCCAATCGAGAGGGATAGTTAATCTAGACCATCCCATTTTGGCCAACACAACCCTTGGTGCTCTATATACTCGAAAAAATGTATTTTCTCCTACTTCAGGTATTCACAAGCTAACTACTTGTTTTACTAGTCACAAGCCAATTGAATATTATCTTCATATTCTCTTTCGTATATAGATGTAGGTTAATTGGTTGATTCATATAATGAGATATTATTAGTCTTTATGAAAAGATGAGAAAGGAAGAGACTTTATGGGATTGTAAGAGGAATCTGGCTTCCTAAAAAGAAGAGAGAGCAATGTGGCTTCTCATAATAGAAAAACTCATGTTGCCAAACTCAATTTACAGGCTTTTTTTAACCTAAGTAGCTCGGACTCGACAATTTTTGTGCCGCACCCGTGTCGACACAACACTGACAGGTAAGGGTGTTGGATCTATGTCAGATACGGTCAGACGAGATCGGGTGTGTTGACCAATACTTTGGAGAGAAAATTGTAACTTTGACAACTCAAAAGTAAAGATCTGAGTAGACCTGAAACAAAATACCTTCAATTCTGCTCTTATAAAGTAATTTATACATCCTTTTGTCTCCTTTGAAGCTTTTTTCTTGGTAAATCTTCTTGTTCATGTGGATGTTGCAGGTCTACGATTTCTATTTTGGAACAGAGAAACTGAGAATCGGTGATGCCGTGGAGGACTACTAGACTTTGCATGTCGTGACTTGTGAGTACTAAGCTGTATATTACTGGGAAAAACAAAGATATAGAGAACTTGTTTGGGAGAAGATGGAGGAGAGAAGACGAAGCAGAGCTGCAGAGGAACAAAGATGAAGAAGAATAGAATTGAATTTTAGTCCTTTACTAGCTGCCATGTTTAATTATTATATATATATATATATACATACATATATATCTTGTTTTGGTTAAATGAGATAAATATTACATATTGATTCGAGTTTATAAATGAGGATAAGCATTATATTATAAATTAAAGTTAATTAGAGTTCATAATTGAGGATAAACATTATAATTATTTAATTGTAAATTAAAGATTAATATATATGCTTTGAAGGCACATATTTTTTATGGAAACTAATTTTAGCATAGGTATACTCAACATATTAATAATTTTAGATTTTTTTTTTTGCCGAGTCCCCTCACCCGTATCCGTATCTAGATCCATAGCTTTGAATCTTAAAAAATAGATCATGACGGATCCGACATGCAGATCCGCACCCGTGTCGGACACCCGCACCTGAGTCCGAGCAACTTATTTTCAACTGTTGTTAAAATTTGAAACAATACAAGAACTAGGTAAAAATCACAGCATTGCCTTCTCCCTTACTCAAGCCATATTGTGATTTATTTGGAAACCTATGAAGAGTCCCAACAGATTTCTATTACAAGGTAATGAGGAATAGGTAGGGATGACAATACACATCCTAAAAGGAGAATTTCAGTTAACAATTTTCTTAATAAAAAAGTCATCTAAAATCTAAATCTATAGAACTAGAATTTCAAGAGACAGAGAGTTATTAAAATATTGCCAAGAAAATATTTGTATAATCCTACGACATCTTGGATTTGAGTTCTGTCTAACAAAAAAGCAAGGGAAGAATTAAGTATTAGATACCTGATTATAGCATAGCTTACGAACACCATAAATAAAATCGACTTCCATGGATCTTTCCATGAAGCTAATAGTTGAAGTTGGTTCATTGATTTGATGAGAGGGAAAAGCAGCTCCTGTGAAAAAATAAATAAATTTAAAGTGTCATCTTGAGGAATGAAGCGACTAAATAAGTTTCTAAGCAGTAAGCGGCAATAATATATCACAACTCAAACATTATGTCATCCTGAGGAATGAAGAAAGATCATGTAGTATTACTCATCTCAAAATTCAAATTTGACAGTAAGAAGCAAAGATAACAAAGTATCCCCATTTATGATGTGATACTTTCAAAGGTAGGGTGCAGGAACTCCTTAGTTCTAATTTAACAATAATAACCAAATGCAACAAAGGGAGCCACAAATAAGTGGAGCAGCTAACTACTTACTACTCTAAAATAAAAGATGTACAGAAGACATACAAACGGCTGAAGAACAATCATGCTACCTTCTTAGTTCCCTAGGAAAAAAGAGTGCAGTATTTCAACTTTGCACAGCTTTTAAATATAGGATGAACTGAAGTAACTCACTATATAAAGCAGTTTTCCTGTATGCAGAAGTGTACTTAGCAGGGATCAACTATCAATAAGAGAACAAGCAGCAGCAATCTCCTGAACACAGGAATGATACATTAAGCAAAAAAAAGAAAAAGGCAAAGGGGTTCATTTCTACCTTCATTACCACTAAATTAGTATCAATTCCTTCAACTTTGACTTGGTCAACTGTCGCCTGTGCAGCTTCAGCTCTTCCAATGTTCTTCATTGACTGCTTGACCGCATTTTCCAGAGGATTTACCTCACCAACAAAGACATCTCCTACTAAAGTTGTTGCTTCTCCAATTATGTCGACCTCCTTGCATGAGATAATTCCAAGTCTACAAAGTGACACCCGTGATACTGGGTGTATCACCTGTCTCCTTGCAATAGGAGAACCCAATAATCCACATCGCTTGCCGGCAGAGTTCATGAGTTTCAAGCGGCTTGACAAAGTTTCCAAGATCGCATCTCCTCTAGGTAGACTTTCTGCTAAGTTAAAACACAGTAGGGTTTTGTAATTGGAAGACGATACCTTAAAAGCCTCTCTGACTGCCTTGTATCTGTAAATTCCAAGAACAGCCCTAGCAAGTGCTTCGGACTGCTGACCCTCTTTGAGTTTATACTTCCGAGCAAAATTGTGCGCATGGAAAATCTCAAGACAAATATCTAACCAATAGTCCCGTCTTGAACATCCTTTAAATTCTGGAAATTCAAAATATGCAGGATCCATCCTGTATTAACTTAAAGTTAGAAGTTCCTGGTGAATTAAGGTATATAGCTTCAACTGAAAACATTAAGCTTACATAGATGAGGACTTGTACATAACAGCTTTATCAAAAAGGCGAGCACCTAAAGGTCCAGTAAGCTCAGGCTTAATGATCTGTTTCAAGTCGGATGCTAGATCATACCGCACTGCCTTGTCATATAAGCCCATCCCAGACTCGAAGTAGAGAGCATGGTTAGTTAATGTCAACCTTCCTGGATGAAAATGAAAATGGAAGAATAAAGCATCTTAGCAACTAATACAAAATAAGTTTTTAGATGAGATGGTTACACACTTTAATATGTTATCAGAGCACGCAAAGGTCCAGCTTTCCAGCTTCACCGCTGCCTATTATCAAAAACGAATTTTCACATGATTGCTCTATGAAAAAGAATCAAACCCGCATGTGAATGGATATGTTGAAGAAAAAACTAAGTAAATAATAAGGATCTAATAGCTTAAGCCAGTGTTGTGAAACGATCAGTTTAGGCGATGAAGCGAAGCAAGGTGAGGGTTGAGCAATGCAAAGTGAATGAAGCGGTAGCTTCTATCCTTGATATAACCACGTCGCTTTTCTTATTTTGAAAAAACAACTTTTCGGAACAAACGTGGAAGTGAGGCATGCCACACAGACTATTCCAAAAAGAGAAAGTTTTAAGTATCTTGAGTCCGTAATCTAGGATAGTGGGGACATCGTCAATGATGTCACGCATCGCATATAGGCAGCAGGGATGAAATGGAGGCTTGCCACGAGCGTCTTGTGTGTTTTTTTGTGATAGGAAGGTACCACCTTAACATAAAAGTAAGTTCTATAGAATGGTGATTAGACCGTCCTCGTTGTATAGGGTGGAGTAGTAGCCAGTCAAGAACTCACATGTCCTAAAGATGCATGTTGCGTAGATGAGGATGCTGAGATGGATTCGTGGCATACTTGGAGCGACAAAATAAGGAATGAGGTATTCGGGAGAAGGTGGGAGTGGCCGTTGTGGTGGTCAAGATGAGGGAAGCGAAGTTGAGATGGTTTGGTCATGTGAAGAGGAGGTGCGTGAACACTCCTGTAAGAAGGTGTGAGAGAATGGATGTTGGGCTTATGCGGAGGGGTAGAAGTAGGCCAAAAAAGTATTGGGAAGAGGCGATTAGACAGGAAGTGATGCAACTTCTTATTACCAAGGACATGACTCTAGAAAGGAGTGGAGGTCGCGTATTAGGGTAAAAGGCTAGGAGGGTAGATTATTGTCTTGCTTTGCAAAGGTTTAGGCTTGTAAGTGCCAGTCATAGTACTAGTCACAGTGTTTTGGAAGGCGAAAGGTGACAAAAGGCGACAAGGGTCTTCCATGCAACAAGGTGAGCGAGCGGCGAGGCACTCGCCTTTTTGAAGTGCGGCTCCAATTAATACCAAAAAATTAAAATATTTTAATTGCATATATAAATAAGCAAAATCTCAATAGCAATAACATATTAGCAAATATTCAATACAAAAACTGAAAAATATATAGTACATATTAAAAGTCTAGAACTTGAATGAGAAAAAAACATAACATAAGTCAAAACAGTGAGATAAACATAGAGGTAGAACTCTGAAGTATGAAGAAGAAGAAGGAATAAGAAATTTGACGAAGAAAAGAAGAAATGTGTATTGGTTGGACTTTGGAGTTGCCAGAAAAGTCTGGCTGGTCCTGGAGAAGTCTAGTCGGGTCGAGTGGTTAGAGTAGAAATTGCAGTCTAAGAGTGCAACTGTGCAAATTTGAAAAGAAAACCTAAAATTACCTTTTAACTTTTAAAACTCTAAATTGGTCACCTTTTTTAAGAAAATACTAAAGGAGTCGCCTTTCTCGCCTCTCACCTTTGTCGCCATTATCGCCATGGCGTCGCCTTTTGAAGAATGCCTCGCCAGAAAGCTAAAAGGTGATGAAGGGTTGCCTTGCCTTTCACCATTAGCGATGAGGCGATCACCTTTCACAATATTGGCTAGTCGTACCCTTATATGTGTGGTCATATATATCACACTATTTTGTTGTAGACTTTACACTACTTTCTCTGCTATGTTTACTTCATTGTTTTCTCCTTCCATTACTTGGGTTTGATGCACTTGAGCTGAGGGTCTTTCAAAATAGTCTCTCTACCTCCACGAGGTAGCAATAAGGTTTGCATACACTCTGCCTTTCCCGAACCCCACCTAGTGGGATTTCACTAGGTATGATGTTTTGTTGTTGTCCACGTTCGACATCAAGCTTAGAAAGTTCATGTCTTGCACCAGATGCAACACCTTCTGCGGACTTATTCCTCTTAATCAACCTATTGCACTTCAAAAAGGTATATAGTTCACTCATAATACTAATCTTCGTTGTACCCTTTTGTAACATCTTGGAAGTTGGAAAGTTGAGAAAGGAAAAGAAAAGTGCATAAATTTGTTTGATGCAGTGGTCTACGAGTCCTATCTACATTCTGTAGGAAGCTAGTCGTAGACCCCATGTGAGTTTTTGGAATTTAAAGTTCCTAATGTTGGACCTACCGCTTGACGGGACGAGTCGTATAAAGTTTGATGGGTCGTAGGACTGATCTGCATGAGGATTCAAAGAAATTAATTTGAGACTTCACTGTACGAGAAGGATTGACGGATCATTGAGTGTTTTACGGGTTGTAGGAAGCACCCATAGAAGTGATTCAAACTTGGTGAATTTTTGGGTTAAAAGTTGAGGTCTACGGACCATAGGTTATTTAGATGGTCCGTAGAATGGTGTCGTAGGAAGTTGGCCAATTTTAGGCCGCAGTAACTCATCCTACAGTTGAACAGTACGGTTCGTGTCGCAATCGTAGGGCAACCTGGCAGTTATTTCTTAAGGGTATTTGGGACTTTTCCTATGCATCTAATATCTATACTACGTCGTTTTAATATATAAATAGACCTTATAACTGATTTTACTCCTAGAAAACTATCCATTCCCTTTCAATCCCCCAAAATCCCCAAAATTTGCAAGGTTTTCTCTCCAAGCTCTCAAGGGATTTCTAGGGGTTTTCAAGTCTTCAAGGTTTTCTTGATCCTTTGCTTTTGGGCTTTGATCCTCAAGGTATGTAGGGTTTTATCAATGGGTTCCATTTACCCATTGAGCCCCAAGATTTCCTAAATTCTCCAAGTTCAATTACCCAAAATTGATTAGATTTTCAATCAATTCCTCATGGGTTCTAATTGTATTGATTCCATTGTTTGATTTTGATCTTATTATGATTAATTTGACTCAGTTACATGCTTTTCAATTGATTTCATACGAATCCATGCATTGATCATGATTTTGACTATGAACCCTAAATGACATGAATTGATGAAGAATTATGAATCTATGTATGATGTTTTCATGAAGTTATGCATGATTTATAAAAAAAGAATGACATGATTTATGTTGTTTTAAGATAAGCATCAATTAAATTGTGAAAGATTTTTTCACATTAAGAAATCATGCATGGTGAAAGGTTTTTTCATACACGATTTAAGGAGCTACTTTATGATGTTTTAAGCTTGGATTAGTAACTTAATTATGCTTTTCCATGTATGATGATAAGTTTATGCTTATGACTATTTCGTTGGAATTTTATTTAGCACCGAGAGTATATTAATATGAAGGCTCTTCCGTTAGTAGAGGTTGGGTCTCTATTAGCAAAATGCCTTGTCCCTAACTACATTCCCCCATAGATTTGTCTCTTAAGTGACATAGCTAGTGGATCCACCTAAGCTAGAAGTTAAGGTCTTTGCCTTGGCAAGAAAGGACATATCTTTTCAGTGTTCCACACGACACTGGATTCCACGTTATAGCTTACGTGGTCTATGCCAGTTAGTATATATCCCACAAAATGAACTAAGATGTTCTTAAAGGTTTTATGGAGCTTTACTCATGATTTTAAGATGCATTGACCATGTTCATGATTTATGATGTCTCTTCAAAAGGTTTCACTATGTTTAGCTTGGTCATGTATATCATGTTTTTGATTATGTCCTCTTATGATTACATTTCATGTTTTTATGCATATCCTTAATACTAAGTACATTCCATGAACTAATGCATACTTGTGCCTACATTGTTTCAATTAGGGGTGGGCATAAATACCAAAAAACCAAAAAATCGAACCGAACTAATTCAGTTCTTTGGTTTCGATTCTTTGGTTTTTCGGTTCGATGTCTGTGTTATTTTTTCAAAAGTTCAGTTCTTTGGTTCGATGTTCGGTGTAAAGGTCTCAGAACTTCAGTGCACCGAAGAACCAAACTTTTATTTAAAAAAATAAATAAAATACATATATATGCATTCTCTTAACTAAAAATAAATAGTCAACTAACAATTTAATCATTCATGAACAAATCAAAGTAGCAACAAATGTATAATTCAATAGTTAACTTCAAATATTAGTTCCCAAGAGGAACCAAAACATATTTTTATCAATGCACAATACGTAAAGGAACCCGTCTTCGTCCTTGTTTTTCTGGAGAAGTAGTTCAAGACACAATGTTCTTGACAAAGATAAATATAGTCTTTTAGTTGGCACAATAAGTGTTCCATGGCGAAATACATCATTCCTTAACATACTTTTAAATTTTACAAGTATTTTGTACTTTGATTTTGTCCTCATTTATATTTCATTTGCACCGAAAAACCGATCTAAAAATACCAAACCGAAGTAGAAAAAACCGAACCGAATTAGTTTGGTTCAGTATACAGTGCACACTTTTCTAAAACCGAAAACCAAAGAACCAAACCAAAGTTTGATAAAATCGAACCAAAGAACCGACGTCCACCCCTAGTTTCAATAATGTAGGGCGTGATGTTTTCTCTCCTTCCGCTCGTGGCTAGTTGGTGATCATTTGATTGTTCGAGGTTGAAGACTTGGTGAGCCCTCATGTTCCGAGGACCATGGCATCTTCATTACATTTTCCTTATAGTCTTCAAATTCCTTAACAACATGCTCCGTTACAGATTCCCCAGATCTAATTCACAAAAGTTTGGGACATTCGGGTCTATCCAAACTGCAAAAGATTGTGCCTAGCTTGTCTAGTTTATCCAAATTAGATTGCTAGTCGTGTCAACTTAGGAAACACGCTCGTGCTACATTTTCACGTAGTACTGAGGGTTGTTCAGAGTCTATTTTTTCATTAGTTCATTATGATATTTGGGGTCCTAGTAGAGTCAATTCAACCTTAGGATTTCGTTATTTTGTTAGTTTCATTGATGATTATTCACGATGTACTTGGGTTTTCTAAATGAAAGATTGTTCTGAGTTATTTTCTATATTCAAAAGTTTCTTTGTTGAAATACAAAATCAGTTTGGTGTTTCTATTCGTACATTTTGTAGTGATAATGCCTTAGAATACTTATCCTCCCAATTTCAAGAGTTTATGACTCACCAAGGCATTATTCACCATACTACTTGTCCATACACCCCTCAACAGAACGGTGTAGCAGAAAGAAAAAATAGGCATCTTATTGAGACCGCTTGTACTCTTCTCCTTGAATCCCATGTTGCGCTGCGCTTTTAGGGAGATGCAGTTCTTACGTCTTGTTATTTAATAAATAAAATTCGCTCATCTTCAATTTGGAATCAGGTTCCACATTCCATATTGTTTCCTCAGTCACATCTCTATTCTATCCCCCCTGGTGTCTTTGGGAGCACATGCTTTGTTCATAACTTAGCCCCAGGGAAAGATAAATTTTCCCCTCGTGCCTTTAAATGTGTCTTTCTAGGTTACTCTCAAGTTCAAAAAGGGTATCGTTGTTATTCACACGATCTTTATCGATACCTTATGTCCGGTGATGTTATATTCTTTGAGTCTCGGCCTTACTATACATCTTCTGATCATCCTGATGTATCTATGGCCTTACCCATACCTCAGGTTTTACCTGTACCAAATTTTGAGGAATCTACGGTTACTTCTACATCTCCCGTTGTAGTGCCACCACTCCTAACTTATCAATGTCGTTCGCGTCCAGCCCTAGTCCTAGATAATTCATGTCATGCGGCGGACCCTGCTCCTACTATGGACTTGCTTCCTCCTAGCCAACCACTTGCACTTCAAAAAGGTATACGATCCACTCGAAATACTAACCCACATTATACCTTCTTGAGTTATCATCGTCTATCATCACCCCATTATGCCTTTGTGTCGTCTTTGTCCTTTATTTCCATTCCTAAGATTACAGGTGAATCACTTTCTCATTCTAAATGGAGGTAGACTATGGTTGATGATATGTCTGCTTTGCATAAGAGTGGTACTTGGAAGCTTGCCTCCCTCCCTGCGGGTAAATCTACCGTTGGTTGTCGTTGAATTGATGAAATCAAAATTGGTCCAAACGGTTAGGTTGATCGGCTTAAGGCTCGCCTGGTTGCCAAAGGGTATACTCAGATATTTGGGCTAGATTATAGTGACACTTCCGCTCATGTGGCTAAAATAGCATTTGCCTGGCCTCTTCATGAGTTGGACATTAAGAATGTTTTTCTGCATGGTGATCTTGAGGAAAAAGTCTATATGGAGCAACCACCTGGTTTTGCTGCTCAAGGGGACTCTAGTAGCCTTGTATGTCAATTGTGTAGGTCACTCTATGGTCTAAAACAGTCTCCTCGAGCTTGGTTTGGGAAGTTCAGCACAATAATTCAGCTGTTTGATATGACTTGTAGTGGAGCTGATTGCTCTGAGTTTTATCTGCATTCTGCACCAAATCGGTGTATCTATTTGGTTGTTTACGTTGATGATATCGTTAGCACTGGTATTGATCAAGATGGTATCACCAATTTGAAGCAACATCTCTTTAAGCAATTCCAGACTAAAGACCTTGGCAGATTGAAATATTTTCTAGGTATTGAGGTTGCTCTGTCTAGATCAGGTATTGTTATTTCTCAACGCAAGTATGCCTTACACATTCTTGAGGAGACATGAATGATGGGATGTAGACCTATTGGCACTCCTATAGAACTGAATGTTAAACTCCTTCCAGGACAGGGGGAGCCACTTAATAATCCGAAAAGGTATAGACGACTTGTTGGAAAGTTGAATTATCTCACAGTGACTAGACCTGACATTTTTTTTCCTATGAGTGTTGTAAGTCAGTTTATGACTTCCCCTTGTGATAGTCATTGGGAAGAAGTTGTTCGTATTATACGATATAAAGTCGGCTCACGGTAAAGGACTACTCTTTGAGGATCAAGGCCATGAGCATATCACTGGATATACAGACGCTGATTGGGCATGATCACCCTCTGATAGATGTTCAACATCCAGATATTGTGTTTTGGTAGAGGTAACTTGGTGTCGTGGAAGAGCAAGAAACAGAGTGTGGTTGCTCAATCTAGTGCAGAATCAGAATATCGAGCCATGGCGGCAGCAATTTGTGAGCTAGTTTGGATCAAACAGTTGTTGGGAGAACTAAAATTTGGCAAAATTGATCAGATGGAACTTGTGTGTGATAATCAAGCAGCTCTTCATATCGCATCAAATCCAGTGTTTCATGAAAGGTCTAAGCACATTGAGATTGACCGTCACTTTGTCAAAGAAAAGATACTCTCAGGAGATATTGTTACAAAATTTGGTAAGTCAAATGATCAGTGATCTTAGGTGTATTTATATGCCTAGGAACCTAATAATGCCCATATTTAAGCCAAGTTTGAAATCAATTCGTCTTTGTTTATAGTCTTATCAAGTCGTTTGAGTTCATTGATACTACCCTGTATGATTAGTGATGTAGGTGAGCTTAAATGGAGAAACAAGCACTGAAATGGCATTGGGAATCAAGAGAGGACCCAAGCGAAAAGAAGAAAGGAAGAAGAATGAAGAAATGAATTCCAAGGCATATCCGTATCCTCTCCGTGTTGCGGAGAGGAATTTTATCCTTGCTCGTGAAATATTTTCTAGACAGAAGAGTCCTCTCCGAGTCGCGGAGAGGGATTCTACTTTTTGTTCGCGAAAAGCAATTTGGGACAGAATGCTTCGTGGAGTGGTCGCGTCGCGGAGAAGGCTTTCTTGCCATGAAGTGAATTTGAGAAACACCTCCGCATCGCGCCATTGTGTGCCAGATTTGGCCGTTTCGACTTTAGTATAAATAGGTTAATATGTTATTTTATTAAAATATTCTTTTTCTGGGTTTTGAAGAACGACGACTTGGAGAGCTATTTCATCATTTTTTAGGGTTCTTTCCTAAACTCTTTTACTTTCGATCTCTTTATGATAATTAAACATTGCTTGATCGAAACTATTGTTATGAGTAGCTAAATACCCTAGTTCTAGGGCTGTGGCTATAGGATGATTGTAATTTATTGAGTTTTCATGAGTTAATATTGATTATCATATGAATCTTTCTTATGTTCTTGTTTTTCGTATTTCGTGCCTGATCACCATTGAAATAAACACATTGTCCGAATTGAACTCGGGAGAGGAATAAGAGGATAGAACGTAGGGCATAAGGAGCATGATTTTCTCTTAATAAGTAGGGTTAATTTGTATCTAGGATAGGGATATACCTAGAAACCATGCTTGGTCATTATACAGGAAGAAATCGTAATGCTCAGTACTTGGTCCAACCTATCCCCGCTCAACGATGTAGTTAGGTTATCATTTATCGTAGGCGATTAGAGGTCGGCAGACCATAATCATACATTTAACCCTGTGATCATTGATTCGATAGTTGATAAACATCCATTTAAATACGATAAATTGCATGAATCTTGATAAGAGCTGCATCCCTGGACTTTACCCAATCATTGTTTGAAACCCTTGAAATTGAATCACACTTGTTTAATTTTGGTTTAACTTTTAGATTATTAACTAAATCACTCTTGAAATCTTGATAACACTTGTGTTTAGCTGAAAGTATTGGAAAAATTAAGTTATTCTAATCGTAAGTCTCTTTGGGTACGATACCCGACTCTTTATAAGAGCCACTTTAATACTTGAACGACAAGAAGCTTGGAGGTTTGGGGATAAAGAATCTGGATACTCATAGTAAGGCACTCAGAATGAAATGGCTATGGAAGTATGCCAATGATAAAGAGACACTATGGGGAAGGGTCATAGAAGCTAAGTATGAGGAGGAAGACAAATGGATGACTAAGGAAGTTACAACTCCTCATGGAGCTAACTTGTGGAGATCCATCAGAGATCTCTAGAATGAACTGAAGTGCTTCTTCAAGATCAAGGTGAACAATGGGGCTAAAACTAGGTTCTGGAAAGATGAATGGCATGAAGAAGGCAACTTAGGAAGGTTATTTCCAGATATCTACTCATTAGTACTACACCAACAGAGTACCATGGCAGAATTATGGACAACATTGGGATGGAGATTCAACTTCAGAAGGCAATTCAGTGATTGGGAAATACCAAGAATGGCAGATTTCATCAACAAGATTGAGCAATTCAGTGGGTTGGGAACATATGAAGATGAACTATGGTGGAAGGGAGATGAGAAAGGCACATACAAAGTGAGCAAAGCGTACAGGAAAATGAACCACAACCAACAACCAAACAGTTGGCCATGGAAGAACATTTGGAAAACCAAAATACCATATAAAGTGGCATGCTTTGTGTGGCTTTTGGCAAACGAGGCAGTGCTTACCCAAGAGAACCTAATGAAAAGAGGGATAATTTTAAGCCCCAGGTGCTTCTTGTGGGGGGAGCAGGCAGAAACTGTGAATCATCTATTCGTACATTGTAGAATCACAAGACAACTATGGAGATTGTTTTTGAACGTCAGAGGAATAGCATGGAGCATGCATGGGAAAATTACAGAGGCCTTAACAAGCTGGAACAAGCTGGGTTTGTTGGCCAAGAATAGAGACAGGTGGAGGATAGTCCCAGCAAGCATTTGGTGGACAATATGGAAGGAGAGGAATTCTAGGTGTTTTGAGAACATAGAGAACATTATGCAACAGATTAAGCTTAATTGCATCTTGCTACTGTGTTTTTGGTGTAATCAGTTACTTTTAAATGATCCTGTCTCTATCATTGATGTTTTAGACTCATTATAGACATAGGATCATAGAATCATAGATGTAGGTAGTACTTTGTAAATATGGGCTGCTACAACTCTTGTAAGATTCAGATTCTAACATATATAGAAAAAGTTACCAGTTTCAAAAAAAAACTGAAGGCACAACATTGTATCATCAACATTGTGCACTAGGCCTAACAATCTCTGTTGTTAAATAATGGTAGTTTAGCAATGTTGCTACCCATTAAAGTATCTCAATATACACACTTGATACAAACATACACATCAACTTGTATATGTGCATTTTTTCAAAATTACTTGATGTCTTGATCATAGCATAATAATGAAGAATAACCATAAATGATATCTCATGCGAATATTCAACAATTTTACATTATAGCAGAACTCATGTGTCAAAGTAATCTTTTTTTGCTAATTGACAGATCATTTATATTACTAGTCCCAATGCAATAAATAAATTTAATGCTGGAAAACAATTTTCGAATCATGTTATTGTTGAAAAAGGCAAGCTAAAGAAGAGCCTTCTCACATTACTAGCTTCCTTGCCCCAAACTCGTGTTCATAGGCTAACCATTTGCTTGTTCAACAATTTAGAATCAGTCAATATCAAGTTGAGTGTTATTTATTTGAAAATATCATAACTATCTACGTAGGACAAGCTATAAGCAAATTCCCAATTGTTTTTTTTTTTGAAATAGGTAACTTTATTCACACAAAAGACCTCATCAAGAAATTGATGAGGAGGGATTTACAAACCCCCAGGGGGTGCCATCATTCTCAAATCCAAAAACAAATTTTCAAAAATTTACAATTGGCCTATAAACTCCACTACACTACTACTTCCCCACTAATCTTGCTTACACCAAAAAAACAAAAGACTAAGGCATTTCATCTTGATCATCTGGGAGCTGCTTGACCTCCCTTCAAGCACCTTCCATTCCTTTCTTTCCATAGTGTCCACCAAATGCAAGCAGGTACATTTTTCCACCAATCTTCCTTTGATCCTCTCTTCCCAATTCCTTGCCAGTGTGTTAGTACCTCAAAAGTGGTTCTGGGCATTGTCCAATTAACCCCGAGTATACAAATGAACATGTTCCACAGATCTGTAGCCATCTTGCAATGCAAAAATAAATGGCCATTTACTTCAGCCTCTTGTTCACACATAAAGCACCTTGAGCAGATCTGTATACCTCTTCTTTGTAGCACTTCGTGGTTAGACAAGCTCTTCTAATTACCAACCAAGTGAAGCAAGCAACTTTTAGAGGGATCTTAATCTTCCATATTAATTTCCAGGGCCAAAATGTTGTCAAAGAGTGGTTGGTGTTTCTTTCCCAGTAACAAGACTTTACTGTAAAAACTCCCCTACTATGCAATTTCCAAACTGGTTTGTCGGACTCTGCATTGATGCCAAGGAACAGGTTCAAAGCCTGAGTAAGTCTGCTACTCTTTCAACCTCCCAATCATTTAGAGCCCTTCTAAACATAAGGTTCCAGCCTTGAGGACTCCACATCTGCGCTATAGTGTCATTCTGTTGTAGGCTATAATGTACAAGTCAGGAAAGAGTATCCTCATTTTCACATCGCTAACCAGATCTCATTCCAGAAACTGATCTTCAGGCCATTCCCCACTCTGAAAGTCACCTGCGCATTGAAGTCAGTCCACATTCTCCTAATAGTTTTCCATACTGAGCACCCAAAAGTACCATTCACCTCTTCAGTTATCCAATTACTCTGTAGGCCATATTTCTCAGCTATGAACCTCCTCCATAATGCTGTATCCGCAACAGAATCTCCACAACCATTTTTGCAGCAAACTAGTGTTCTGAATACTTAAATTCTTAATGCCCAGACCTCCTTGTGCTTTGCTCATTATCACCTCTTCCCATTTAACCAGTTGTATCCTTGCTTCTCTTTGTTCCCTTGCCAAAGGAACACCCTTCTCAACTTGTTGAGTTTCTTTCCAATACTTTTTGGTAGTGGAAAAAGACTTAGCATATAAGTTGGGAGGGCATCCAGAACTGATTTTATGAGAGTCACTCTACCTCCCAGAGATAAATATTGACTCTTCCACCTTGTCAGCTTCCTTTCACTTCTCTCCAAGACTTCACTCCATACTTCCAATTCTTTGTTCTTGGCTCCCAAGGGCATCCCCAAATATTTGGTGGGAAGAAAGGCCACTTGGCAGCCCAGGTTGTCGGCTAGGCCTTGCATATTATTGACTTGATTAACTGGGAACAGGCAACTCTTCTGCCAGTTCACATGTAGACCTGAATGGCTTCAAATATGGTTAGTATTGCCCTCAGATGCCTAATTTGTGACACTTCTGCACCACAGAACACAAGAGAGTCATCTGCATACAGTAGATGTGTGATCTCCATGTTATTAGCTCTGTTAGTATATGCACCAAAGCCTCTTATCCACCCCAATTCATTAGCCTTTCTAACCATGTAGTTGAGTCCCTCCATTGCTAGAAGGAATAAGAAAGGGGACATGGGATCTCCTTGTCTCAGTCCCCTTTGTGATTGAAAGAAACCTTCTGGACTCCCATTTATAATGATTGAAATTCACTGTTGACACACAAAACTTAATCCAATTCACCCATTTCCTCCCAAACCCCATGTCACTCAGAACTTTAAATAGGTAGTTCCAGTTCACATGGTCATATGCCTTCTCTATGTCCAATTTGCATAGAATACCTGGCACTTTTGCTTCACCCTGGAATCCACCAACTCATTAGCCAATAAAGAAGCATCCGTTATCTGTCTATCCTTCAAAAGGCCATTTGATGCTCGTTAATCAGTCTCCCCATAACTGTTTTCATTCTTTCAGTGATCAACTTAGCGATGATTTTGTACATTCCACCAATCAGACTTATTGGCCTAAAATCCTTGAGTTCCTCTGCTCCAAACTTCTTAGGGATTAATACCACAAAAAGTGGCATTCAAGGATCTTTCAAACACTTCATTCTGATGGAAGTTATGAATTGTTTGCATCACATCATCCTTTATGATCTCCCAGCACTCCTTGAAGAAACACATAGTGAAACCATCTGGGCCAGGGGCTTTATCCCCATCACACAATTTAGAATGTGTACCACTTCCTCTTCTGAGAACGGTCTCTGCATCCACTCTTGCTCCTCTTGACTTATTCTGGGGCAGTTCATCATCGCAAAAGGTGGCCTCCAGCTTTCTGATTCAGTGTATAACACCTTATAGAAATCTATTATATGCTCTTTGATTTCTTTCGGGTCTTTACTCTCCTCCCCGCTAATAACCAGTCTATCAATGGTGTTGTATTTCCTATGTGCTGTTGCCACTCTTTGAAAGAACTTGGTATTGTTATCTCCTTGCTTTAGCCATAATACTCTGGATTTCTGTCTCCACCTGGACTCTTCATTCTTTGCTAACTCTTCTAGCTCAACTAGGATCGTTGCTCTAATAATCATCTCATCCTCTGTCAGCATTCTGTCATTCTGAATCAGATCTATCTCAGCTAGCTCATTTAGTAGCCTGTTTTTCTTGTTGATGAGTTCCCCAAATGTTACACCGCTCCATTCTTTGAGTTTCTGCTTTAGCATCTTTAATTTCATGCTAAGTTTGAAGTCTGGGCATCCTTCCACAACAAAACCATTCCACCAGTCCTGAATTAACTCTTTGAAACCCTCTACATTAGTCCACCAGTTTTCAAATTTGAAGTAAGGCTTCCTTTGTTCCCAGTCACCACATTGTAGCATAATGGGGCTGTGGTCAGATATAACTCTAGGCATAATTTGTTGTCTAATGTTTCTGAATTGTTCATCCCACTCAGTTGAGTAGAGAAACCTATCCAGCCTAGCAGCACTGTGCTGGTTAGGCCCTCTGAACCATGTGAAATTCCCACCCCTTAGACAAGGGTCATGTAACTCCATATCCTCTATCCACCTCGAGAAATCAGTCATTACATTGGTTATTCTCCTGCATCCTCTCCTTTCAGCCATTGTTCTAACAGTGTTGAAGTCCCCACAAGTGACCCACGGACCTCCACATAGCTCCCTAACTGCAGCAATTTCTTCCCAGCATTCTAATTTTTCAGTTCTAGTGTGTGGAGCATACACACCAGTGAGAAACCAGCAGAACCCGTCTTGGACAGCTTCGAATTTGTATGTAATTGAGAATTTTCCTTCCTCTACACTACTGCCCACCCAAATTCTTGAGTCCCACATAATCAGGACCCCCCCGCTGCTTGCCATCGGCTTCGATATACCCACACCTCATCCATCTACTAGCCCACAATTGTTTGGCAATCCTGTCTACATCCTTGCTGATTTTTGTCTCCTGAAAGCAGTAAACATCAGCTCTCCATTTAAGTAGAGAGCTCTTAACCAGATTCCTTATTGAAATCTTGTTAATCCCCCTAACATTCCATGATAATATATTTACTTTCATTTGAGAAATAGTGGCTGGACTCTCCCTCTGTTTCTTACACCTTCGACTTCCTGATTCAAATCTGACTGCAACTTCTTCAGCTCATTCTTGCCAATTCCTCTCTGTCGAGAGGTGTTGCTTCACTATTTTCCCCTTTCTTCTCCATCCCCCTCTTTCTTTCATCGAGCTTCATTAGTAATGCATGTGTTTCTCCCCTAAAACCTTCAAACGCCACTCCGTAAGTTCTGCTAAGTTCCAGAATATGTGAAACTTATCCAATTGGATGCTTCGACCTCAGCGTCTGTCTGGACTCCAGGACTTTGTATGGATAGCGGCTCAGCATCGTGGATTTGCTGGATTTCGACCTCTCCATTATTTTTTCTAGGAGTGTTCGAAGCTACTGGTTCAACATCATGGATTTGTTGGATTGCATGTTTTGTTCTTCACAGCCAGCATCTGTCTCCCTCGAACAGTCCCCTTTCTCCTGCAATTGCATAACCCCGCTTTCGTCAATCATATTCTGCGAAGCCGTCTCTTGGTGAATATCTGATTTTTCCCCTTGTATCTCCATTGGAGTGAGTCCTTTCTCCGTAGAATTTTCAACTTGTGGAAGCTTCGATGAGGACTCCGAGTGGCTTAAAGCTTCTAGGAATTGAGATGCCAATATTTTAATTTCATTCAAGCCCTCATTAAAAGGCATGTGCCTGTCATGTGCCACTTCTTTATTTTTTCCTGAACTGTTTGGGCTAAATTGGCCCAGTTGGCCCATTTGGCCCAAAGTTGCAAGTAAGCTTTTGCTGCCAGAAACCCTAAATCCCAAGTCTGCATTTAAACTTTTATTGCTAGAAACCCTCAAGCCCAAGTCAACATTTGGGGTTCTAAAATTCTCCCCACGTGTCTCTGCCATTGCACGTGGCTGGACAGCTTTATCTGCTGCTCCTCTTAACACTTCAGAGTCCTCTACAAAAACCTTTGGTCCATAGATGGGAGACCGCTGGGTAAAACCCTTCTCACTGTTGTTTTCTCCGACGGTCACCCTCGCCGGTGCTTCCGTCCACACCTGCATCGTGTAGAGAAAAGCACCATCATCTATTGTCACTTCCTTTGGCACGTCAGACCCGTTTCCTTTGATTTTGATTCTCGCCCATTTAAGATGATTTCGCAGTTGGGTTTCTTCTTCTGTTTCTATCCACCCCCCACAAAAGTCCCCAATAGCTTTGAAGGTGTGGTGCTCCCAGAAGTGTAACGGCAGACCCACCACCCTGATCCAAATTGCATTGGTTCTATCTCCCCCTGCTGACGCACACACTGTTGGACTCCACCACTGCATTTTCACTGGCAAGTTTCTCCATACCCAATCCCCTTCGACTACTTGTTCCGCTGTTACCTTGGATGCAAATTCGAAAAGGAAAAAACTTTCCCCCATATCATAAATGTTCAGGCCATGGACTTTTTTCCATAAACTACTTGCCCATCCTCTCACCTCTGTCAAGGTAGGTGCCTCGCCTTTACTAGTCATAAATTCGCCCACCAAACTCTTCTTCAGTACCTCTCTTTGGATGTTTGCATCTCTATTAATGCAGATTCTGCCCCCCCTCTTTATTATCTTTTCTGGCATGTCCTTCCTCCCCTTATTAGTCCATTTGCTGCTCTTTAGCATATCCACATAGGGAATATTGCTATCAACCAATCTATGTGTCTCTAGATTCCCCACACGCTTGTAACTATGGATGAATCTTCCAATCTTCTCTGCAATACCTGACCATCCTGAGTTAAAAGATAATTCAGGGACTATAATGACTGCCCTTCTTTTACCTCTAACATTTATCAGGCTGATGTATCTTCCGTATTTGTTAAAATTCCTTGCGCAGTAGATCTCTGTGAAATCATCTTTTTTCTTCCACCTTCTGACTGTGTTCCCCTTAGCCTTGGATGCTTCTCGCATAATCGAAGTTATCCATTCCATGGCCTTGCCAGTGAAAGATATCCTCGTTATTGACTTTCTACTCCTTTCTGTCCAGTCATACCATTCCCCTGCTGTGCCTGATGTTCTTGTGATGTCATATGATTTGAACCCTACGGCAAAATAGATCGTGTCTTCCATAATGGAAAAAGAAACGAGCCCAGTGGCAAGAAAGAAAAAAGATGAAAGGAAGAAAAAGAGGAAGAAAAGAAAAAGATGCCCGGTGATCGGAAGGATCACCGGAGGAAGATAGTGAAAACTAGGCTATATCATGTCCTCGGGAGTTGTGCCTGGGAGCTTTTTAAAAATCTTTACCAAACATATTTTCAATTCCCAATTGTTTTACCTTGTATTCAATTAGGGCTAACTACCAAGGAGATTCAATCCGTATTAGTCCACAATTTGCTATTCTCGCGTATCCTTACCTCATTCAAGTATGAAGAATTTCCTAATTTCATCACCTTGAATTGTCAATGATTCAAATTTCTAACTCTTTATCATTGATTCAACTTATAATTTAGTTTACTTATATCGATTGAAAGATGAAACCACTAGTTTTGGATTATAGTTTACCTCTTGATGCCCATTAACCCAAAAACCATGTCCATAAATAACTTGCTTTTTTCTAATAGATGAACATTACCAATTGAGCTTCTCCTCAAATGTTGAAATTCAAGGAAGATATAGTTTCCAATGGTGGAATCCCCTTTCTAAATCCTTAAGTGCCTTTTGTCAACACGATGGTTGGAATTATTAACAACGTGCATGGGACTAACTAGTGTTCTTTCTCTATCTCTCTCTTTTGGTAATCGAGAAATCACCTAGCGCCAATGACACATGGTCTGAAACTCGGGGGAAGATGGGCCTCCACCCTTCACCTCATAAATACCAGGCTTTTGCTTGTGGTAAGACACGAGCCCTTGGCTTGTGCCTATCTACACATCATGTGCTGTGCTCTTACCACTTAACCAGTGCCTTGGGGGCTAGTGTTTTCTCTATTAAAATAAGGATAGAAGAATGAGAAGATAAAAGTTCTGAAGAGTAGCTAGCGTTGTGTACCCGTCATAATTGGATAAAGAAAAAAGGTTGAATGCTAACCTGGACTTTGTGTTACTCATTTGAGTTTGTATAGGAAATGTATGTAAGTGGGTGTGCTATCCAAAATTGCATTGTTCTGATTATATATGACTACGGTACTAAAAACTATCAAGGTCTTCTTTTTCACTGTGTACCTTAAGTCTTCTTCTTCAGGCAGTAATGTTGGTGAAGGTAACAACGATTATGCAAAATCTTCTATCAAGTCAGAAAAGTAGTTGATTGCACAAGCTTGGCTGTTTAATTTTCTTTGACCCCTTCATAGTTATTGGATTTTCCTATTTTATATTCTACTTCATTTGGTACTCTGTTCTGTCAACCAGGAGGAGATACAGGAAGATACAACAGATGACACTAATGGTTATTTATCTCAAGATTTTGGCTTAGACACGAAAGAGTATCCCACCGTTGATGATGGGATGCGCCAAAAAGCAATGAAGTTACATCAATTATTGATGCCACAGTTTCTAAACATGAAATTGATGCTGAGGCCAAAGGATTGAAACGTTTACACAACTCCGAAGAAATGGAGCCTCAAAGTAAAAAGGCTCGGATCATTACACCAGATAGTGATGAGGAAGATCTTCCTGGGAAAATGTTGTCTCCTACATGTAGTTTGAGCGAGACAGAAGATCAATCAAATCTACAAAGGGATGGAGATAATGTGCTTCCAGTTAGTTCCCTTCCTGTATGCAATGAGAAGCAAAATTTTCGCTGCACTGCTTGTGATAAAGTGGCTATTGAAGTCCATGCACATCCTCTTTTGAGAGTTGTACTTTGCCTGGACTGCAAATCTTCAATGAAAACAAAGATGCAGGTAAGTTGTAACCATCCTTGCTTAATTACAATAAAGATAGTTTCAAATTTATGCAATCTATGTTATAGTAAAGCTATTTTTTCAAAATGCTATTAACACATAGATTGCATAGTTTTTTTTATGCAATCTATGTGTTAATAGCATTTTTGAATATTTTTTAGCTGCGTTTCTGTTTAGACGCATTAAGAGATTGCTATAGTGTTGGATATTTGCAATCAGGGATATGCATGTCATTACCTGTTATTTTTTACTAATGTTCGTTGACTTTAAATTCAGTTTCTGTTTAGACGCATTAAGAGATTGCTATAGTGTTGGATATTTGCAATCAGGGATATGCATGTCATTACCTGTTATTTTTTACTAATGTTCGTTGACTTTAAATTCAGTCAATAACAAGATGTAATGATTCACAGTGGTCTGTTTCTCTCACTCTACATTTTGTTAACATTGTACAGGATGTTGATTGCTCAGAGTGCTACTGCAGATGGTGTGGGCGTTGCAGTGATCTGTTAAGCTGTAAATCATGCAAAAGGTTATTTTGTAGTGTGTGTATAAGGAGGAACCTTGGTGAAGAAATTTTATCAGGAATTTAAAACATCTGGTTGGCAATGCTGCTGTTGCTCCCCAAGTATCCTGCATCCGTTGGTTTCAGTGTTGGAGAAGATCATGGAGTCTCAAGGTTTGGTAGATTCAAATACAGACACGGATTCAGATAACTCAGATGCTTCAGATGCTGATATCAACGGGCATAAAAGGTACACCATGTACTTAATAATCATAAATGTGTATCCCTACATCATTAAGTTGCATATTTTTAGAATTTGCCCTAATTTTGTCTATTTTTGCATGATTAAGGCAATCAATTAAGCTCATACAACATGTGTTCCTGAGCGAGCTACTCTTAGTTTCATGAACTCTTAACATGTATCATAATAATAATACAAAAGAAGTTTGCATTCTCTAGATAAATAGATTTTATTTTAAGCAGTTCCACCCATGTTTTGGAAAATGCTGTGTCTCGTTCTAATTGAGAAGTGTTGTGGTGAGGGAGTATTAATGCTTGATGTGTTTACTGTTATCGTATTCTCTCTTTCCGTGGTTGTTGATGACACCAATGGAGAGTTTTTCTGGAGCATTTTTGTTGCACAGTTAGTTTGAAAAAAAAAAGGTATTTTCTGCCTCATATATGGAGGTCCAATTCTGTTGCACCCAAATAGACTTAATGGTTTTATATTTGATTTATGCTCTATAATGGTTGATGAGCCTCCTTATTTTCAGCGCGTTTACCATTTTCATCTCTGTATTACAAAATAGACTGAAAATAATGGAAGGACTATGTTTCTTAATATAATAAAATAATGGAAGGACTATGTTTTCTTGAAGCAGCACCAAGAGAAGGCCTAAAAAGAAAATTAGAAGAATCCTGGATGATACTGAGTTAGGGGAGGAGACAAAAAGGAAGATTGCAATTGAAAAGGTAAAATTCCTAGCAATCACATATTTTCCTGTCAATGCTTGCTTCTCAAGGCATTTATTAATGCCTGTATACTTGCAGGAACGCCAAGAACGCCTCAAATCTCTGGGAGCAAAATTTTCAAGCAAGACTATGTTCATGGATTCTGGGGGTTGTAGCAAAAGCTCGTATGAAACTGGTAGCTTGGAAATGCTTGGTGATATTGAAACTGGTTACATAGTTAATGTGGTGAGGGAGGAGGGGAAGAGGCTGTCA